>NW_007230575.1:0-4283 GCF_000164805.1 Carlito syrichta | reverse complement strand
CATGATACTACTTACTTTAATATTGTCTTATGGTACTACTTGCCTTATTTGTGTCTTTTGATACTACGTGCCTTATTAGTGTTGTCTGAATCCACTTGCCTTATGAGTGTCGTCTGATACTACTTGCCTTATTAGTGTTATCTGATACTACTTGTCTTATTAGTGTCATCTGATATTGCTTTCCTTATTAGTGTCTTACGATACTACTTAACTTATTAGTGTCTTATGATACTACTGGACTTATAAGTGTCTTATTATACTACTGGCCTTGTTAGTTTCATCTGATACTACTTGCCTTAGGACTGTTGTCTGATACTTCTTGCCTTATTAGTGTCATCTCATAATACTTGCCTTATTAGTGTCATCTGATACTACTTGCCTGATTATTGTCATCTGATACTACTTGCCTTATTATTTTCGTCAGATACTACTTTCCTGATTAGTGTCGTCTGATACTACCTGCTTTATTAGTGTCATCTCATACTACTTGCCTTATTAATGTCATCTGATATTACTAATCGTATTATTGTCGTCTGGTACTGCTTGCCTTATTAGTTTCGTCTGATAAATCTTTTCATATTTGTGTCGAGAGATACTACTTGCCTTATTAGTGTCATCTGAAACTACATACCTTATTAGTGTCACCTGATCCTACATGCCTTATTAGTGTCGTCTGATACTATTTGACTTTGCAGTGTCGTCTGATACTACATGCCTTACTAGTGTCGTCTGATACTATTTGCCTTAATAGTGTCATTTGATTCTACTTGCATTATTAGAGTCGTCTGATATAGCTGGCCTTATTAGTGTCGTCTGATACTACTTGCCTTATGAGTGTCGTCTCCTACTACTTGCCTTATTAGTGTCTTCTTATACTCCTTGCCTTATTAGTGTCGTCTGAAACTACTTGCCTTATTAGTGTCGTCTGATACTACTTGCCTTATAGTTTCGTCTCCTACTAATTGCCTTAATAGTGTCTTATGATACTACCTGCCTTAATAGTGTTACCTGATACTACTTACTATGTTAGTATCGTATGATACTACTTGCCTTATTAGTGTCATCTCATACTTCTTCCCTTATTAGTGTCGTCTGATACTACTAACTGTATTGTTGTCGTCTGATACTACTTGCTTATTATTGACGTCGGATACTTCTTTCTGTATTAGTGTCGAGAGATACTAATTGCCTTATTAGTGTCGTCTGATACTACATGCATTATTAGTGTTGTTTGATATTGCTTTACATCCCAGGGTCGTCTGATACTACTTGCCTTACTAGTGTCGTTTGATACTACTTGTCTTAATAGTGTCATTTGATTCTACTTGCCTTCTTAGAGTCGTCTGATACTGCTTGCTTATTATTGACGTCTGATACTACCTGCCTTATTAGTGGCATCTGATACTACTTGCCTTACTAGTGTCTTATGATACTATTTACCTTATTAGTGTCTTATGATACTACTCTCCTTATTTATGTCTTATGATACTACTTTCCTTCTTAGTGTCATCTGATACTACTTGCCTTATTAATGTTTTCTGATACTACTTGCCTTATTACTGTCGTCTCATACTACTTACCTTATTAATGTCACCTGATACTACTTGTCTTATTAGTGTCGTCCGATACTTCTTGCTTATTATTGACGTCGGATACTACCTGCCTTATTAGTGTCATCTGATACTACTTGCCTTATTAGTGTGTTATGATACTACTTACTTTAATAGTGTCTCATGGTTCCACTTTCATTATTAGTGTCTTATGATACTACCTGCCTTATTAGTATCGTCTGATATACTTGTCTTATTAGTATCTTATGATGCTACTTATCTTTTTTATGTCTTATAATTCTACTCCCCTTACTAGGGTCTTATTATACAACTTTCGTTATTAGTGTCGTCTGATACGACTTTCCTGATTATTGTGTGATACTACGTGCCTTATTACTGTCATCTGATACGACTTGCCTTATTAGTTTCTTATGATACTATGTGCCTTATTAGAGTCTTATGATACTACTTGCCTTAATAGTGACTTATGTTACTATTTGCCTTATTAGTGTCTTATGATACTACTTGCCTTATTAGAGTCGTCTGATACTACTTCACTTATTAGTGTCGTCTGATAGTACTTGCCTTATTAGTGTCTTATTATACTACTTACTTTAATAGGGTCTTATGGTGCTACTTTCCTTATTAATGTCTTATGATTCTACTTGCCTTATTAGTGTCGTCTGATACTACTTGCCTAATTAGTGTCTTATGATACTACTTGCCTAATTAGTGTTGTCTGATACTACTTGCCATATTAGTGTTTTTTGATACTACTTTCCTTATTCGTGTCTTATGATACTACTCGCCTTATTAGTGTCTTATGATACTACTTGCCTTAATAGTGTCATCTGATACTACTTACGATGTTAGTGTCATATGATACTACTTACCTTATTAGTGTCATCTCATAATTCTTGCCTTATTACTGTCATCTGATACTACAAGCCATATCATTGTCGTCTGATACTATTTGCCTTATTAGTGTCATCTGATACTTCTTTCTGAAACAGTGTCGAGAGATACTGCTTTCCTTATTCGTTTACTCTGATACTAAATGCCTTATTAGTGTCGTCTGATACTACTTGACTTCCCACTGTTGTTTAATACTACTTTCCTTACTAGTGTCATCTAATACTACTTGCCTTAATAGTGCCATTTGATTCTACTTGCCTTATTAGAGTCGTCTGATACTGCTTACCATATTAGTATCGTCTCACACTACCTGCCTTATTAGTGTCATCTGATGTTACTTGCCTTATTAGTGTCTTCTGATACTACTTGCCTTATTACTGCCGTCTGATACCACTTGCCTTATTAGTGTCGTTTGATACTACATGCCTTTTAGTGTCATCTGAAACTACTTGCCTTATTAGTGTCCCCTATTACGTCTTGCCGTATTAATGTCGTGAGATACTAATTGCCATATTAGTGTCATCTGATACTACTAGCCTTATTTGTGTCGTCTGATACTACTTGTCGTAGAAGTGTCGTCTGATATTACTTGCGTTATTAGTGTCATCTGATACAGCTGCGTTATTAGTGTCGTCTGATACTACTTGCCTTTTTAATGTCGTAACCTACTACTTGGCTTATTAGTGTCTTATGATACTTCTTGCCTGATTAGTGTCTTATGATACTACTTACCTTGTTAGAGTCGTCTGATACTACTTGCCTTATTGGTGTCTTATGATACTACTTGCCTTATTAGTGTCTCCTGATACTACTTGCCTTATTAGTGTCTCCTGATACTACTTGCCTTATTAGTGTCGTCTGATACTACTGGTCTTATTAGTGTCGTCTGATACTACTTCCTTATTATTGACGTCTGATACTATCTGCCTTATTAGTGTCGTCTGATACTACTTGCCTTATTAGTGTCTTATGATACTGCTTACTTTAATAGTGTCTTATGGTATTACTTGCCGTATTAGTGTTTTGTGATACTACTTGCCTTATTAGTTTCGACTGATATTACTAGCCTTATTAGTTTCCTGTGATACTACTTGCCATATTAGTGTCGTCTGATACTTCTTGCCTTATTAGTATCGTCTGATGTACTTGTCTTATTAGTATCTTTTGTTACTACATGCCTTTTTAGTGTCATCTGAAACTACTTGCCTTATTAGTGTCATCTGATACAGCTTGCCTTATTAGTGTTGTGTGATACTACCTGCCTTTTTAGTGTCGTACCCTACTACTTGGCTTATTAGTGTATTATGATACTTCTTGCCTTATTAGTGTCTTATTATACTACTTACCTTGATAGGGTGTCTGATACTTCTTGCCTTATAAGTGTCTTATGATACTACTTGCATTATTAATATCGTGTCATACTACTTACCTTATTAGTGTCGACTGATACTATTTGTCTTATTAGTGTCGTCTGATACTACTTGCTTATTATTGACGTCTGATACTACCTGCCTTATTAGTGTCGTCTGATAGGACTTGCCGTATTAGTGTCTTATGATACTACTTGCCTTATTAGAGTCTTATGATACTACTTGCCTTAATAGTGACTTATATTACTACTTGCATTATTAGAGTCTTATGATACTACTTGCCTTATTAGTGTCGTCTGATACTACTTCCCTTATTAGTGTCGTCTGATACTCTTTTCCTTATTAGTGTCTTATGATTCTACTTGCTTTATTAGTGTCGTCTGAAACAACTTGCCTCATTTATGGCTTATGATACTACTTGGCTTCTTAGTGTCATCTGATACTACTG
>NW_007230574.1:0-315 GCF_000164805.1 Carlito syrichta | reverse complement strand
ATCTTGAGTAAATACCAGAAGAATAGAGCTTAAAAAGGAAACTACAGGCTAGAACTTAATAATGGGCATTGCAGGAAATGTTTCTATTTTTTTTAATGTACTACTTTAAAGAAAAAAAAGGGAAAATATGTTTCTCTTAAGACAAAACTAACAAAATAAAAACTCAATGAAAAACAAACTGAAAAGGAAATAGATTTTTTTAAAAAATGTTATTGGGTTGAGAAGTAAGTTCAAAGCATTTTTCACTTGCCCATGGAATTCAAATATTGCATGATAGTTGACTGCTTTACTCTTCATCACATTTGCCAGTTCTCA
>NW_007230573.1:0-660 GCF_000164805.1 Carlito syrichta | reverse complement strand
TCGTTTTCATTAGAAAATCAGGGAGAGGGCTGCTGGCTGTGTGCAGTGTTTGATGCCAAATTAGCATTTTTGTGGCTTTCTTTGTATTTCCCATATATGCATCACCTCTCTAAGTCTAGCACTTGGGAGGCTGAGGATGGAGGTTCTCCTAGCCCAGTTCAAGACCAGCACACAGTGAAACCCCTGCCAGAAAATGTAAAAAGCTGGGCATGGTGGCATGTACCCACAGTCCCAACTACTCAGGGTGTTGAGGTGGGAGGATTGCCTGAGCCCAGGAGGTAGAGACTGCAGTGAGCTCTGATTGTGCCATTGTGCTCAATCCTGGGCATCAGTTAAATGCCAATCCTCATCCCCACCAAAATGAAAAAAAAAAAGACAGCTGTACACCAAGTAAAAACAATAAATATGGATAATTGCTAATAAACGATTTTTAAAGCTGTATGTGCAAGATACAAAATTCAAAAGGTACTGTGTTTAAATGTCTCCTTTTCTCCCCTATTTAATGACATTCTTTCCCAATCTGTTGAGTATTCCTTCATATAATTTAATATTTTGTATATTTTCACATAATGGTACTGTACTCTATAAAACTGTGTTTGCACTTTGCTTTTTCTTAGTATTTTTCCCAATCAAGACATACGGAGCAGTCTCATTCTTTTT
>NW_007230572.1:0-732 GCF_000164805.1 Carlito syrichta | reverse complement strand
AGACTTCAACTCAAAAAAAAAAAATTTAGCTGTCTGGTTTCAGGTATTTTAGCTCAAGTTCTCTTTGTAAAATTCTAGTTAATTCATTATGCAAAAGGTAGAAGTGATAATCTTTGCTTTTTTATACTTTAATCTTTCATCTTTCCCTTACAGTACTTCATTTATAGTACCTAAATAAATTTCTATCTTCTATACTTTAAAATTTGAATAAGTATTTTGATTTAAGAAGAAAAAAAAAAGAAATCTGAGAATAGGAAACAGTTTTTCCTACTCTTGTACCAAACGAAAACCACTGCAAAGTTGTCACATAAATTTCAAAAGTTAGAATAACTGAAATAGGAACTTGGATCAGATTTGAGCTGTCCTGATGGTATTGTTAACATTTCCTTCTTCCAGAAAAAGAATTTAATAAAAGAAATAACTTGTCTTCATGCAAAAATGTAAAAGAGAAGGAGAATTAGTCAACTAAATGATCAAGACAGAAGTTTGGAGCTGAATCTAGTATTCTCAGTACTACCACTGGTCATTTTGGCTTTATTTCAGTATGTGTAATCAATGACATTTCACAAAATATTCTTACCTTGATTCTTTATTTTTTAATAATTCATAGGCTTGATTCTAACAAAATCAATTGGCTGTTGTCAGCTAAGCAACTTTTTAAAAATATTTACAGGAACGGGAATATTTGAATGTCATTTTACAAATAAGCATACTAAATATCTGTCCTTTCCT
>NW_007230571.1:0-463 GCF_000164805.1 Carlito syrichta | reverse complement strand
AAACAAACAAACAAAAATCCCTGAACCAGATCAGATGTTTTTCCAGCAGAATTTTGCAAAACATACAAAGAGGAACTGATACGAATCCTACTGAAAGTATTCCAAGCAATTGAGAAAGATGGAACTCTCCCTAAGTCATATTATGAAGCTAACATCACACTGATGCCCAAACCAGGTAAAGATTCAACAAATAAAGAGAACCACAGGTCAATATCCTTGATGAACATAGATGCTAAAATCCTCAACAAGATCCTAGCAAACCGGATCTAACAACATATTCCCAAAATCATCCACCACAATCAAGTAGGCTTCATCCCTGGGTTGCAGGGCTGGTTTAACATTTTCAAGACCATAAATGTAACTAAATATATCAACAGATGTAAAAACAAAAACCACATGATTGTATCATTAGATGCGGAAAAAGCTTTGATAAAATCCAGCACCCCTTCTTGATAAAAACCCT
>NW_007230570.1:0-714 GCF_000164805.1 Carlito syrichta | reverse complement strand
TACAACACTGACTTCAAATCAAAGAACAATATCCGCAGACAGATATTTCATGGTTTTCATAACAATTCATTATAGGTGGCACCAAGGGATTACATTTTATTTCCCCTGTGTCGTCTTTCTCAGACTCAGGTTCATTTCTCTTAATGAGGCAGCAGAAGATAAAGGGCAGAGACAGTGTCTCCATGGTGGCTGCCGTGCGAGAGGCATTTAGGGTCACAGAACCATCAGAGCAGGAGGGGAGGGGGCTGAGGAAAGAGGGATGGGAGTAAGAGGCTTCCTGCCATAATGAACCAAAATTAAGACATAAATTCTCCCACCTTTGTTCCGACAGCTCCAGCTCAGGGATTCAGCTTTTTAATGAGGAATGGATCAGAAGCAAAAATTATTAGCTAATTAATTGTATGGAGAACAAAATAAAAGTCTTGCAGGAAGCACTGGGAGTGGGAGCTGTCCCATGGCAGAAGCAAGACTGACGGGAAGATTCCCGTGCCGGCATGGTGGGGCTGGGGAAGGGAGGACTCTGACTGAGTGAGGGTGGGTGTGCATGAGCCTGCTTCCTGTTTGCCAGGGTCTGGTGGAAGGCAGAGAGCACCAAAGAGCTTCCTGGGAGAGCCTCCAGTAACGCCTGCTTGTTCCTTTTTTCCTGTGGATTTGCAAGTGGATTCTGGTTAAGCCAGTTGAGAAGAACCATTTGAAGATTCTGGCATTGTGTTT
>NW_007230569.1:0-537 GCF_000164805.1 Carlito syrichta | reverse complement strand
AAGGACAAAGGGAGATTGAAAAATTTTCAGTGATATCCCACTTATAACCACAAACCTCCATCTCAGGTGTCTGAGGCAAGAATTCACACCATCTATATGGTTCAATATAGCCATATTGAAAAATGTAGATTAAGGTGATCTAGGGTTGTCAGTAGCACAGGTTCCAGACAAAAGTAAACCCAAACCTTCTATAGACAAACTCACTTCAATACATACCTTAAGAAAGTCCCACAGTTGATACTTCAAGATTGGCTCACAGTGAAAAGTCACCAGGCTGGGCTCGGTGGCTCAGCCTGTAATCCCAGCGCTTTGGGAGGCCGAGGTGAGTGGAATGCCTGAGCCTGCTGGTTTGAGACCAGCCCGGGCAACTTGTCAAGACCTCATCTCTACAATAAATCAAAAATTAGCTGGGCGTGGTAGTCAGCACCTGTAGTTCCGGTTACTTGGAAGGCTGAGGCAGAAGGATCACCGGAGCCCAGCAGAGTGAGGCTGCAGTGGCCAGGAACATGCCACTGCACTCCAGTGTGGGCGACAGAG
>NW_007230568.1:0-2659 GCF_000164805.1 Carlito syrichta | reverse complement strand
CACCTTGATAGGATAGTTAGCAGAGCTCAGGAGGCCAGAGCTTGTTCATGCTGGAGAAAAGTGACTTACTTCTATCTTTCACTCCTTTAAGAAACCCTGTGAGGATGGGCATGAAGTGATGGGTTTAAGAAAAAACTTGCCTGAATGGCAGTGTCTTCCTGGGAAAGATAGGAACACTATCTAGGGATAGTTGGGGAATTCTAATCTTGGAAATTATCTTCAGTGAGGATTATAACCATCTGCCTTAGACGATTTAGTTGTAAATTTTCATACAGTTAGTGAAGGGATGGGTGTGTGTAGGAACTTTCAGTTTACTGGCTTTGTTCTAAGCCGTTGGAAGTGGATTCAGCTGTTTGGATGTATATTGACCTATTAGCAAAAAGATATAGATACTCCTTGGTTCTTCACCAGTGGGAAAGCCATTGCCCCTGTGTTGGAAATATCTATTCTCAAGTAGAATTAATTATTAATGTATTAGTTTCCTAGGAGTCCTGTGACAAATTACCACAAACTGGTTGGTCTAAAACAACAGAAATGTATTCTTTCTCATCTCCGGTGGTCAGACGTCCAAAATCAAGATGTCAGCAGGATTCGTCCTATTTTGAAGATTCTGGGAAATAATCTTTTCTGTGACTCTCTTCTGGCATCTGGTGGCTGCTGTCAATCCTTGGCATTCCTTGGCTTGTAAATGCATCACTCCAATATCTGCCTCAGTCTTCACATCACATTCTCTTCTCCATGTATGTGTCAGTATCCCAATTTCCCTCTTTTTATAAAGACAACAGTCAACTGAATTGGGCCCACCCTAATCCAGAATGACTTTGTCTTAACTTTATTACAGTTGCAAAGACCCTACATTCAAATAAGGTCTCATTCACAGGTACCAAAGAAAACTGGGAGAAGAGGCACTGCAGTGAGCACCTGCAGATAGTCTCAGAACCTGTGATTGCTCTAAACTCTGAAGGATGCACACAGACACCAAGACATCAGTCAGCTCTTCATGTGAGGCATTTAGGGAGTGAACAAAGGAATTATTGATTTAGAAATCCTAAACAGTGGGGTGAAAGGCAGCTCTTCTATCAATGTCTGACAGGAAAATATAAAGAGAATCACTGTAGACTTGTCATTCAGAGAAGAAAGAATGGCCTTAAGTTCTAGGCTAACTTAAAGTCAAGAATCTAGCAGCCAGTGTTAGCTGAGTTCTACCACTTACTAATCATGGCTACTGATTAGGGGCTGGTGAATCCTCACTTCATAGATAGAACAAACACAGAGAAAGGCTACCCAGCTGGACCGCAGCAGGACTGAGACCCCTGATCTGGCACTAAGTTAGTTCTCCACCCCCCCCCCACGGATTCCTTTCACAAGCAAGGATCAAAAAGACTGTGGGATGGAGACTTCTGCTTGATCACACCCCTTGTGATTCTTAGGGTAAAACAATAGCAAGCCAGTATTAAAAACTAAAAATTTTAGATAGAAAAATAAAAAAATGCAGTCAAAGTATTTACGGGATGCCATGTGAGCTCACACTCAATGACCCACCACCAAGCAAGAAAAGAACCCTAAAAAACTCAGCAACTCAGCAGTTTCTTCCCATCACCAAACAAAAAAAGTGAGTTTAATTGTACTAAAGTCAAACTGTGTTTGAAAAACGGGATTCACTGAGGTGGGTTAGCAAGTAGGCAGATGTTAGCAAGTAGGCAGAGCTTAAGAGTGATACTTTGACACTTGAATCGGTCTTGACCTGCTGACCACACTGCCCTTTCCTCATCTGCAAAATGGCATGAAAGATGTGGCTGCCTCATAGAGCTTTTGTACCCACATGACACTCTAGAAACAGTGAGTGGTACCCAGTGAGTGCTTATTGCATGGTTTTTGTGGTAAAGTGGAACATCTCTTTATAGTCCCCACATGTGCAAGGTCCTCTTTTTAGGGGATTTATACCAGCACTTCTTTTGCTTGTTACATGTGTTTATTTTTCATGTTGTAAAAGTAATATTTGTTTTGGAGGAAAATCTAGAAGACAGAAATATAAAGAAATTGTGCATAAGCATTGTTCTTTTGATTGTATTATATTTTTAATTTTTTAAAAATGTATACACATTATTATTTATATAAAATTGGGACCAGATGACTTCTTCATATGCCTACTTTTGTGTGTGTGAGGTTTCAAAGGTAATTTTTATTTCATTCTTATATTTAGAATTATAATCACTGAGACACTAATTGAAAACATTCAAGTTCCTTCCTAGAGTAATGAATTCTTTTTTTTTTTTGAGTTAGAGACTCACTCTGTCGCCCAGACTGGAGTGCAGTGGCCGCTCCTGGCCACCGCAGCCTCGACCTGCTGGGCTCCAGCAATCCTTCCGCCTCAGCCTTCCAAGTAGCTGGAATTAAAGGCGCGCGCTACCACGCCCGGCTATTTTTTTTTATTTATTGTAGAGATGAGGTCTCGCCTGCCCAGGCGGGTCTTGAACCCGCGGGCTCAGCCAATCCACTCACCTCAGCCTCCCAAAGGCGTGGGATTACAGGCTGAGCCACCGAGCCCGGCTAGAGTAATGAATTCTTTTATAAATTTAACTATTTGATTTTTAAAAATTTTAGAGTTGTGGGGTACAAGTGAGGATTTACTACATAAGTAGACTGCATGCAGATGGAG
>NW_007230567.1:0-696 GCF_000164805.1 Carlito syrichta | reverse complement strand
TTTTGGAGGAAAATCTAGAAGACAGAAATATAAAGAAATTGTGCATAAGCATTGTCTTTGATTGTATTATATTTTAATTTTTTAAAAATGTATACACATTATTATTTATATAAAATTGGGACCAGATGACTTCTTCATATGCCTACTTTTGTGTGTGTGAGGTTTCAAAGGTAATTTTTTATTTCATTCTTATATTTAGAATTATAATCACTGAGACACTAATTGAAAACATTCAAGTTCCTTCCTAGAGTAATGAATTCTTTTTTTTTTTTGAGTTAGAGACTCACTCTGTCGCCCAGACTGGAGTGCAGTGGCCGCTCCTGGCCACCGCAGCCTCGACCTGCTGGGCTCCAGCAATCCTTCCGCCTCAGCCTTCCAAGTAGCTGGAATTAAAGGCGCGCGCTACCACGCCCGGCTATTTTTTTTTATTTATTGTAGAGATGAGGTCTCGCCTGCCCAGGCGGGTCTTGAACCCACGGGCTCAGCCAATCCACTCACCTCAGCCTCCCAAAGGCGTGGGATTACAGGCTGAGCCACCGAGCCCGGCTAGAGTAATGAATTCTTTTATAAATTTAACTATTTGATTTTTTAAAATTTTAGAGTTGTGGGGTACAAGTGAGGATTTACTACATAAGTAGACTGCATGCAGATGAAGTTTGGATTTCTAGCTGGCCCTCACTCCCCCAGTAGTGGACC
>NW_007230566.1:0-508 GCF_000164805.1 Carlito syrichta | reverse complement strand
CCATTCTTAGCTATATGCCCCAAATAAATGAAAACATATACGTACAAGGAAACTTGTATAAAAATTGTCGTGGCAGCATTAGTCTTACTGGTCAAAAGATGGAAATAATCAAAATGTCCAGCAGCTTACAAATGAATAAATAAAATGTGAATCCATACAATGGGTTATAATCAGGCTATACAAATTGAATGAAATACTGATATATGCTGCAACATGGATGGACCTTACCCGCGTCTTTGGGAGGCTGAGGTGAGTGGATTGCCTGAGCCCGCGGGTTCAAGACCCGCCTGGGCAGGCGGGACCTCATCTCTACAATAAATAAAAAAAATTAGTCGGGCATGGTAGCGCGCACCTGTAGTTCCAGCTACTTGGAAGGCTGAGGCGGAAGGATCGCGGGAGCCCAGCGGGTCAAGGCTGCAGTGGCCAGGAGTGGCCACTGCGCTGCAGTCTGAGTGACAGAGTGAGACTCCAACTCAAAAAAAAAAAAAAACGGAAACATGATAAATGA
>NW_007230565.1:0-468 GCF_000164805.1 Carlito syrichta | reverse complement strand
CTGTATTTTTTATTGTTGTTAACTCAGTTATCAACTCCCTCATTCTTTCCTCTTGTCTCTCCTCATTTCTATTTATTCTCTCTATTAATATCTTGATATCTGGGTTTGTGGTTTGAGACCAGTCGTTCTGGGTGTTCTTCATTGTTTCAGTTTCACAGTCTGTATTGTCTGTGGCTGACCTCCCAGAGGTCTCCTTTGGTTTTTCTTCATTTTTTGTAGGTTTTCCTCCCCCCTTTTTTTTACTTCTTCTTTAATTCTGTTGTTTATTGATGGGGAGATAGCTTTTATTTCTGTTTCTTCAATCTCCCTTTCTTTCTTACATAGATCCTCTGGTTTTACTCAATTCTGAGGCTGGACTGGGGGGGGAACCTGTGTTTTTTTCTGTTTTGAGATTTAATTAAGGGTAGAACTGTGATTCAAATCTATCTGTAGATCCCAGTATCTGCTGACAGGTGTATGGGTCCCCTG
>NW_007230564.1:0-577 GCF_000164805.1 Carlito syrichta | reverse complement strand
TATGACACAGCAATTCCCCTACGGGGAATATACCCAGAGGAACTCAAATCATTCTACAAAAAAGATACTTGCACAAGTATATTTGTTGCAGCTGTATTCACAATAGCAAAAACATGGAACCAACTATGTTGTCCACCGAAGTTAGACTGGATTAAAAAAATGTGGTATTCCATATACATAATGAAATATTATGCACCCATAAAGAAGGACCAACATATGGACTTCGCAGCAACTTGGATGGATCTGGAGTTGATCATACTCAGTGATCTATCACAGAAACAAAGAACAGAGTACCACATGTTCTCAGTCATAAGCGGACCTTGAACAATTATAATACTAAAAGAAAAGGATTGACAGTAGTGAGAATCTGTCAGGGGATGCAGGGTGGGATTGGCAGTTGAGGGAAATTGCTAGGGGAGGGAGGGGCATACCTCATCAACAAGGGTACCTGCATAATCAACGTTTGTATACCTAACCCTGAATTATACCCCACATCTTTATAAAAAAAAAAAAAAAACCCTGCTCCTCTGCCTCATGGCCCCTGGCTGTCACTGAAGGCAAGGATCAGGAGGCAGCC
>NW_007230563.1:0-323 GCF_000164805.1 Carlito syrichta | reverse complement strand
CTTTCTAGTTCTCTTAGAAATCACCACACTATCTTCCAAAGAGGTTGCACTAGTTTGCATTCCCACCAGCAGTGTAGAAGCATTCCTTTATCTCTGCATCCTCATCAGCATCTGGTGTTTGTTTTATTAATGATGGCCTTTCTTACTGGGGTTAGGTGATATCTTAATGTGGTATTGATTTGCATTTCTCTGATGATGAATGAGTCTGAGCACTTTTTCATGTGTCTGTTGGCTGCCTGTATATCTTCTTTTGAGAAGTGTCTATTCATGTCTTTTGCCCACTTTTGAATGAAGCTGTTTGTTTTTTTCCTTTTGGTGCGTTT
>NW_007230562.1:0-378 GCF_000164805.1 Carlito syrichta | reverse complement strand
ATTCGGTCTATATGCCTGTTCTTGTACCAATACCAGGCTGTTTTGATTACTGCAGCCTTATAGTAAAGTTTGATGTTTGGAAATGTGATACCTCCTACTTTGTTTCTTTTGCTAAGGATTGTTTTGGCTATTCGTGGTTGTTTATGTTTCCATATGAATTTCTGTATTGTCATTTCCAGGTCTGAGAAGAATGATGTTGGTAACTTAGTGGGTATTGCATTGAAACTGTAGGTTTCCTTTGGTAGGATGGACATTTTAACAATGTTGTTTCTTCCTATGCATGAGCATGGAATATTTTTCCAATTGTTTGTGTCTTCTTGGATTTCTTTGAGCAGTGTTTTGTAGTTCTCATTGAAAGTTCTTTCACTTCTTTGGTTA
>NW_007230561.1:0-678 GCF_000164805.1 Carlito syrichta | reverse complement strand
TTTTTTTTTCTTTAATTTTTAAATTTAATTTGGGATTACATACTCTGCTAAACTTTTTTTTACTTTGAAATATGGAGATTTGGATCACTGATCCAAAATACCATTTTCAAAAAAGTATTAGCACAACATTATCTTGGGTTGCAAAGAAAATAAAGTAATTTATAGAACCACAGCATTCCCATAGGGCACTGGGCCATCATGTCGCCATGTTACTATTTAATAGAGTAATACATTTTCATTTGTGTTTAGTATTTTAGAAAAGTGATTATCTGACTCTTACATTTTTATTTAGTAGACAAGTATTTCATTAATAGAGAGAACATATCCTTAGTGGTTTAGAAGATTTTTTTTTTTTTTTTTTACTTTCCAGGCAATAATAGGTTAATTGTTTATTCATAATTTGTAGCAAATATTCTGTGAAGCTTTTAATGAAAGCAATTATTTGAAGTTTTATCTCTTTTCTTTTGGATTTTAGACTTAATGTCACACACATAATGAAGCATTTAAAATTTTTTCCTCAAGACCTAAAAAAATGTCTTCTTTTTTCTTTATTGAAATTTTATCTGAAAATTTCACAGAAAAAAAATAAAAAGAGTTATTTAAGGAATCATCTACGTGGCACCTAAAACAACTACAAAATCAAATTTCTTTAAAAAAAAAAACAATTTTTATATGTTG
>NW_007230560.1:0-468 GCF_000164805.1 Carlito syrichta | reverse complement strand
CGTGTGTTGTGACTTGATCTTCTGCATTTCTGATTCTGTTTATTTGGACATTTTCTCAGTCATTCTGGCTAGGGATCCATAAATCTTGCTTATTCTTTCAAAGAACCAGCTTTTTGTTTCATTGGTTTTTTTTCTCTTATATTTTTGTCTTCTATGTCCCATATTTGGGCCTTTACTTTGCTGATCTAGATTCTTCTGTTAAAGTTAGGGATTTGGTGGTCTTGCCTTTCCAGCTCCCTTAGGCTATTTGTTAGTCTGTTAACTTATGATCTTTCTATTGTTTTGATGTATGATCGTAGAGATATAAATTCCCCACTTAGTACTGATTTCATGGCATCTCAGAAGTTTTGGTAAGATGTTTCTTCATTTTCATTTGTTTCCAGGAATCTTTTAATTTCTGCTTTGATTTCTGTGTTTACCCAGGAGTCATTCAGTATCATGCTGTTTAGTGTCCATGTCTTTGTGGGT
>NW_007230559.1:0-3786 GCF_000164805.1 Carlito syrichta | reverse complement strand
CTCTTCTTTAGCACTCTGAAGATGATTGGGAGTAAACACAGCAACAAAAGAATCGCTGCTCCACAAATGCCCACATTGATGAGTTTAGACATTAATGATTTTTGGTTAGCAAATGATGCCTAAATTTCTTGATGTGATTTAGTAAGGTCTATACTCATGTCTGAATGGTTCCAAATTCCAAGTTACTTTGTCCCAAGTATGGACACATTTAAACTGAGAGTGACATTGGAGAGCCAATTTCTTTTTTAAGGTCACAAGTTCTTGCCCTACTGCTAAAACTCCTTCCTCCAAAACACTAACCTTATTTTCCAACTTCTGGTCTATGATTTCCTGATAGCTATGACGATAGAAACGTTTTTATACAGCCGATCAGCAAACATAGTTGTATGAACTTCCCTAGATAATGTTACAGCTCAAAAGTAGCTATTAAAGCTGTAACTTCTAAAATTAAAAGTAGTCAAAAATCTTTTCTGTCTTTCTAAAAAAGCATTAGCCTCATACAATATCTGTAACCATATGCATCATACCAACGAGATGACAATTATACAAGAATCATCAAATAAGATGGTTGCTCAAGAATAACAAAACCTTCATTAAAGGCATTAGTTAAACAATTAGTTAAAAATACACCCAGTACAAGACACCTTATAAACATTGCGTAGAGTCATTAAAACCTCAGTCACTAAAATATAGTCTTTCACCAGGTACAGTATAGTCCACCTTAGAGTTATAAGCACAGTCTGTCCATTTCAGGAAGCCAGTATCTCGCTGGATGAGTGACCAGTCCTTTTCCATATCATTGAAGGGGCAAGCAGGTATGCTGAGAGGTGGTGTCCATTAAACACAATTGAACAGTTAGTGTCACAGCTGTGATTGAGCAAGGACATGCTAGGATACAGGCCGACATCCAATTCCTGCATCTCTGCAGTACAGATGGTGAAAGAATTGCAGATGACCCTGTCCTGGGTTTGGCATTGGATACAGTCACACTTAAAGCAGTATTAGTCCCTCAGCTGCTTCCAGTGCTCCACACTGGTCATCAGCATGTCCACGTAGCAGATGTTGAGCACTTCTCCCTCCTCGATGTCTCAGACTACACACAGTAAGTTTGTCTTATGTTTTTGGTCCTGCATTCTTTTCTCCTCCAAGTTGTTAAAGACTTTAAAGACTGTGTCCAATAGTTATAGTTGAGGGTTTGTGGGCCCTTTTCTAATTTTTGGAGTTTGCCCCAGTGCTTACTGAGAGATAAAATACATCCAAAATAACTTGTCCTTCCAGTATAGTCTGCTTATTAACACCTATTTTGTAGTTAGTTAACAGTATTCACTTATATAATTCCTTTACTTTTGTCTGGCAAAGTTGAACTTGAGAGAAATTTATCATAAGAAGACAACAAAGAAGAATTTTTAACATCCTTTTGTCCGAGCCACCCCCTTGAGAAGGGGGGGTGAGAAATCTGGAGGTTGGGGTTAGGTGCTGTGGTCTTTGGCACCCACCCCTTCTGCAAAGGTAAAAGAGAAAGACTGGAGGCTGGTGTCAGGTGCCATGGCCATTGGCACCTACCCCTTCTCCGAAGGTAAAAGAGAAAGATTGAAAGTCAGAGCTAGGCATCACGGCCATAGATGCCTGCCCTTCCTTCCCAGATAAAGGTGAAAGGACTCACAGAACAGATTACAAGAAACAAGAGTAGTAGGGAAGGCAGGAATTGGAGTTGTAGGAGGAATAGGAGAGGACAAAGGAAGTGAAAACCTTTATTTTGTTTACATTTTTCTCCGGTCTATTCCTTTGATTCAACAGGATTCATGCCACCCATATCAGTCTTTGGGTTAGTGGGGGCATTTTGAATGAGTCGATCAGGAATCCAAACAGGAGTTGATGCATCCTGTGGAAATATGCAAGCATATCCTCTCCCACTGGTTAGTAACATATCAGGCCTTCTCCATTGGCCTGTAGAAGATCCTTCCATTTTACTATAGGTTTAACATTTCCTTCTGGGTTCCAGTGTCTAGCCATACCTGAATTGCGTGAAGCATCCAAATTTAAATGGTTTATAACAAATAAAGCATGATTTAAAACATGATGAGGAGAACTATACCTAAACTCCCCCTCTTGTAATTTATGTATTTGGTTTTTTAAAGTTTGATGGTCTCTTTCAACTATGGCTTGACCCTGCAGGTTATAAGGAATTCCTATAGAATGAAAAATATTAAATTGAGAACAAAACTGTTGAAAAGATTTTGATGTATATGCAGGACCATTGTCAGTCTTAAGTTGTTTTGGCATACTTAATTGTGAGAAACAAAAAATAAATGTTGCAACACGTCCTTGTAAGCTTCTCCAGTTCTTGCTGAGGTAAAATAACGTGAGAAAACGTATCCACAGTAACATGCACATAAGACAATTATCCAAAAGTAGGTACATGAGTTACATCCATTTGCCATAATACATTAGGTTTTAATCTTCATGGATTAACTCCTGCTGGAACATTAACAAAAATAGGACATGCTGGACAATTCTTGACAATCTGCCTTGCTGCTTCCCTAGGTATCTAAAATTCATAACGTAAAGCAGTAGCATTTTGATGATGAATATTATGAGATAGTTGAGCCTGAGTGACTGCCTCTGTCTCCAAAGTTGTATAGATGGCAGGTTTTGTTAAATTATCAGCCAATTGATTACCCTCATGTAGAGGTCCTGGAAGGCTGGAATGAGATCTGACATGGGCAACGAAAAATTGCTCTTTCTAACATGAATCAATTGCTGCAGTTATATAAGCAATTCCAAAATTATGGTTTTACTAACAGGAATAGTTGCTGTCTCAATATGAGGAAAGAGCCCTTGAACATAACAAGAATCAGTATACAAGTTAAATCTCTTGTCTTTTAGAGCAGTAAAGGCATATAAGACAGTTCTTAATTCTGTTTTTTGTGCTGAAGTCTCTAACCCAATGAAATCCTTTCTGACACCGAGACTTTGGTTGAGAGCTCTCATTAGGCTGTTGCACCAGAGCTTCCTGAAACCCTTGTTTAGCTGGGCAGTTCCTACTAATATGGCCAAGCTGCCCACAGGTATAACAAGTTAAAACCGAGCTGTTTTTTGATCTATTGTTACCATTTTGCATTCCCTGAACAAATTGTGCATAAGTTTCTCTCTTCAAGGCTGTGGCTATTGCCATACCCTGCATAAAGGCAGGGTTATATCAGGACACTGCCTGATATAATCAGTTAATTGTCCTGTTCTTTAATCGGTCTATTCAAAGCTTGGCAGCTACTGTTAGCATTCTCTAAAACCAACTGTTTAATAAGGATATTTGTTGCTTCTACATTAGAGATTACTCTATTTACTGCTGTTGTAAGTCTAGAGAGAAACTCCTCGTAAGTTTCATCTGTTTTCTTCTTAAAATCAGATAGTGTGGCAGTCTGAGTAGAATTAATAGGTAACTTCTTCCAAGCCTCACTTGCACAAGAATTTACCTGGAGTAAAACTTCCTTGGATAAGATTAGTTGACTGTCAACTGACTCATATAATCATCTTCCTAACAGCATATTGCTAGAAATATGAAATTGATTTGGATCCCTCTGCTGGTTTGCAGCCTTCTGTATCTTTACCTGATCTTCAAATTCAGTTTCCCATAGTAAATAGGCTCCTCTTGACAAACAGCTTTTAACAAGTTGTCACCAATCTTGTGGTGTCATCCACTGAGTGGCAAATTGTTCCGTAATAGTAATAGTATAAGCAGCCTTAGGACAATACCGAGTACAAGCCTCTTTAAATTCCTTAATTAAT
>NW_007230558.1:0-741 GCF_000164805.1 Carlito syrichta | reverse complement strand
TTTTGAGTTGAGAATATCACTGTGTTGCCCAGGCTGTGGAGTAAAGTGGTATGATCAGGGCTAACTGCAGTCTTGACCTCCTGGACCTAGGTGATCATTCTGCCTCAGCTTCTCAGTAACTTGGAGTACAGTTGTCCGCCACCACACTGGACTAATTTTTTGTTGTATAGAGACTATTCTTCTATGTTACCCAGGCTGGTCTCAAGCGATCCTCCCACCTCAGCCTCCCAGAGTACTGGAATTAGAGACATGAGTCACTGCACCTGGTCTTCTTTTTTGATTTTTAACAATTAATTGTTTGCATGCTTAAAGGGATGATTTACCAGAAAAGATGTTTCCAGCTGGAGCATTTTGCAAATAATTTTTTCTTTGCATTAATAGATGTATTCTTTGTAATAAATTTGGAATTTCTGTAGAAAATCCAGTTTAATGCATATGAAACTTTGTAGGCTTTTGGTTTTTTAGTTGAAGTCTACTCTGTCACCTAGGCTGGAGTGCAGTAGAACATTCATAACCACCTCAGTGGTATGCTCATGACCACTGCAGTCTCAACCTGCTGGGCACAGGCGATCCTCCTGCCTCAGCCTTCCAAGTAGGTAGAATTACAGTCATGTGCCACCTTGCCTGGCTAGTTTGTTTTTTTATTTATTGTAGAGATGAGGTCTCACCAAGTTGCCCAGGCTGGTCTTGAACCCCTGGGCTCAGCAATCCTTGCCTTTGCCTTCCAGAGTGCTGGGATTA
>NW_007230557.1:0-718 GCF_000164805.1 Carlito syrichta | reverse complement strand
GAGTGTCCTTTCTAGTGAGGTGAGTCTCTTGAAGGCAATAAATTGTTGCCTGGTGATATTTGATCCATTTTGCCATTCTATGTCTTTTCAGTGGTGCTTTTAGTCTATTCACATCCAGGCTTATTATTGAAATGTGAGAGTTGATCCCTATCATAAGGTTCTTACAGAGTTGTTGTTGTTGTTGTTTCTCTTTGTTTGTTGTCTTTCTTTTGGTTTTGAAGTTGGTTCATGTGTGTTTTTAATCTTTTGCCTGTACTCTTATGTAGAACGTTATTGTTGTTTTTTTCCTTTTCTTCTGTGTTCAGTACTTTCTTAAGTGTTTCTTGCAGAGGTGGTCTGGTGGCAGTGTAGGTTCTCTGGGATTCGATATCTGGGAAAGATTTCAATTCTCCCTCACTGATGAAGCTTTGCTTGGCTGGGTAGGTTATTCTTGGCTGAAATTGTTTATCTTTTAGAACTTTGAAGATAGGGCTCCAAGCTCTCCTAGCCTGAAGAGTTTCTGTAGATAAATCTGTTACTATTCTAACTGATCTTCCCTGGTAGGTAGTCTGATCTTTTTCTCTTGCCGCCTTTAGTATTTTTCCTTTTATACCTACTTTGTTTAAGTAAATTATTATGTGTCTGGGAGTTGGTCTTCTCATTTTTTGTCTTGCAGGATTTCTCTGAATCTCTTTTATTTGAATTTTTGCATCACTGATGAGATCAGGGTAGTTTTCTG
>NW_007230556.1:0-390 GCF_000164805.1 Carlito syrichta | reverse complement strand
TCCATTTATTTATTTTGCTTTCGCTGCATTTGCTTTGGGGATTTTAGCCATAAATCCTTTGCCTAGGCCAATTTCTATAATAGTTTTTCCTAGGTTTTCTTCTAGGGTATTTATGGTTTCAGGTCTGACATTTAAGTCTTTAATCCATCTAGAGTTCATTTATATGGTATATGGAGAGAGATGGAGTGAAGTTTCATTTTTCTGCATGTAGTTATCCAATTTTCCCAGCACCATTTGTTGAATAGTGTCCTTTCCCCAGTGGATGTTCTTGTCTGCTTTGCCAAAGATCATTTGGTTGTAGGTATTTGGGTTTATTTCTGGATTCTCTATTCTGTTCCATTAGTCCCTGTGTCCCCTCCTGTACCAGTACCATGCTATTTGATTACTACT
>NW_007230555.1:0-572 GCF_000164805.1 Carlito syrichta | reverse complement strand
AAGTGAGAAAAATCATACCTTGCTTCTCGCATACAGTTGTTCTGAGGATTAAAGTGGTGGACAGTCTGGACCTTAGTGAATGCTTGAAAATGTTGGTGGTTCTTATTAAAAGAATGGTAATGCTGGACTCGGTGGCTCAGCCTGTAATCCCGCGCTTTGGGAGGCCGAGATGAGTGAACTTCCTGAGCTTGCGGGTTCAAGACCTGCCTTGGCAAATTGACGAGACCTCATCTCTACAATAAAAAATTAGCCAGGCATGGTAGTGTGCGCCTGTAGTTCCAACTACTTGGAAGGCTGAGGCAGAAGGATCACTGGAGCCCAGCAGGTCGAGGCTGCGGTGGCCAGGAGTGGCCACCGCACTCCAGTCTGGGTGACTGAGACTCCAACTCAAAAAAAAAAAATGGTAATGAAATTTTTTTGTTAAAAAAGAGCCTGGTACCATTTTCCCACATGTAATCCCAGCACTTTGGAAAGCCAAGGCAGGAGGATTGTTTGAGCCTAGGTTCGAGATCAGCCGAGGCAATATAGTGAGACCTCGTCTCTACACAAAATCAAAAAAGCAGCCAGGTCTA
>NW_007230554.1:0-591 GCF_000164805.1 Carlito syrichta | reverse complement strand
GCAACAGCATCATTAACTGGCCTTATCTCCAAATCTTTCCTTCAAATTTGTAAATTTCATCATGTGAATTCACTCTCTCCTCTTAGGCACCCATAACTCTCTAAACTATAGTTCTTGGATGTTGTTGGCATAATTTAGTGCTCATTAAAATTTTACTTATGGTTTGTTCTGTTTCCAGGACTTTTATTTAATACTCGTATTTTACATTCCTAGACAATCTAATAAAACCCATTAAACACACATATATCAAGGTGCATCACCCTTTACTAGTTCCTATTGTTTTCCTTCTTTCTTCATGAGGTCTCCATTCTGGTTCACTTTTTTGTTTGGTTAGTTTTCTCTCAAGTACTATCCTCAGATGAGATACTTGGGTAATGTACTTGCTGAGTTCTTGCATATCCTTGAACATCTCTCTCTTTTTGACAAAAAATAGCTTGGACAAAAAAAAGATTTTTAGGGTGGAGGCTTTTGTCTCAGTTTACAAATATAATTTCACTTTTGGAGTTTCAGTTGTTGGAGATGAGCAGTCTGATGCTGCTCTACTTCTTAAATTGACAAATAATAATTGCATATATTTATGGGGTACAATGT
>NW_007230553.1:0-632 GCF_000164805.1 Carlito syrichta | reverse complement strand
CAAAAGACAAAAAATTAAAAGTGCTGGTGAGGATGGGAAGTAAAGGGAACTATGATACTCCATGGGAATGTAAATGAGTACAATCATTATGGAAAACAGTATGGAGGTTTCTCAAATAACTAAACATAGAACTACTATGTGACCCAGTAATCTCACTAGGGCAGCGGTCCCCAACCTCTTTGGCATCAGGGACTGGTTTCACGGAAGACAGTTTTTCCATGGACCAGGGGTCGGGGGGACATTTTCAGGATGATTCAAGGCATTACATTTATTGTGCACTTCATTTTTATTTTTATTACATTGTGATATATAATTAAATAATTATACAACTCACCAAAATGCAGAATCAGTGGGAGCCCTGAGTTTGTTTTCCAGCAACTATACAGTCCCATCTGGGGGTGATGGGAGACAGCGACACCCAAAGTGTGTTGCTTATGTCCAGTCTACTCCATAATTTCGTTTTGGTTGTCACTGCGGAAAACCCTGCTTCACAAAGATAGGATGTTGGAAATGGAAGCAGACTTTTCAGGGCTTTTGTGACAATCTCAGAATATTCCGTCCTGACTTTAATCCAGAACATATAGAGATTAGAAATTGTTCCAAACATACTTTTAAGACCATTGTCATTTGTG
>NW_007230552.1:0-691 GCF_000164805.1 Carlito syrichta | reverse complement strand
TCATGCACAACCTCCCGAAAACACGTTGCACAAAAACAAGCATTGTTGCCTTTTGTCAACATTGGTAGGCTTGTCAACCTGGATTGTGTACCATGACTCATGAATCCCCTCTCTAACAATTGTGCCTCAATAGCCTCTGTTATTTCATCATTTCATCTAGTTATGGTGCTAGCTGAAAGAGGAACACGTGCCACCTTTTGAATTGCAGCAGGCCGGATGAGTCTTCACCAATAGTAAAGGGTTTCTTAGCTTTAGTAATGTGGTTAGACACTAAGAATGATGCTGACAGTGCAGACACATTTCATAAAATGATGGCCTTCAGTAATTTCTTCTGTTCTTTGTGTTCATATGTTTCTCTTTTGAAACACTCCAAAGGCTTTTCTTTTAACGCAGAGTGCTTGCTCTCCAAGTGGCGAAGCAGTTTTGAAGGTTTCATGGCTTCCCTGGATAGTTGGTCACCACATAGTAAACAAAGTGGGCATGGAGAATGTGAATCACCTGTCCCAATGAACCCATAATTTCTGACTGAAAACCTGCGTCCAGATGCAGCAGTACAATTGAAGTACATCACCACACTTGCCACTCAGTGATAGGGTTTGGATACGCGTCTGCAAGCAATTGAATTATTATGGTCTCTGTGCAGTCAAACCTCACTGCTAATGTTGATCTGTATTTGCAGCTGCTCCCCAGG
>NW_007230551.1:0-683 GCF_000164805.1 Carlito syrichta | reverse complement strand
TCAGTTTTTAGAGGGACGAGGCTGAGGTCTGGTTGACATCTGCTCCACAAACATCTTTAAATACCAGCACTGACAATTACTTGGAAATAGTCAAGATTAATGGACAGCATAGAGACGGAGTCAACTAGGTTCTTGCTACACAGGACCTCACAGTGTGGAAGCAGGAAGACACTTGGGCAGATGATCGCATTAATTATCTTTGTGGGTGATCACCTGTGTGCCAGGCTCTTTACACTTGTAATTTTTCAAAGATCTTGAGAGGTTCGTGTCCAAATCCCCCTTTCACAGATGAGGAAATGTATGGAGGGGATTAGGAATCTAAGTCCCAGAAGTAGCAGAGTCGAAGATTTGTTTGACAGTAAAATGAACTCTCTAACAATTCTATGCTGGCAGACCTTCACTTATGTGACAGATGTTCCTAGTCTCTACCTCATAGAGGTTTCTGTGTTTTGTCCACCCCCTTGGCTTGGAGTCTTTTAATATGAGTATATTACATAATGAATGTAGCTATCATTCATTATGAAACATTGTTTATAACGCTTTCTTGCCCTTCAGATGACAACTATAGGCCCTTTTGTGTTCCCGGGGTCTTTTGGCTTTGCTTCTGCCACAGTTATCATCAACTCCCTACTGCAATTACTGGGCTTGCATGTCTACATACCTGACCATGAGGTCTTTCAGAG
>NW_007230550.1:0-3985 GCF_000164805.1 Carlito syrichta | reverse complement strand
CCAGCTTTTTTTCTTGTTGATTCTCTGTATGATATATTTGTCTTCTATATCCTGCAACTGTGACTTTATTTTAGTGATCTGGATTTTTCTCCTGCAATTAGGATTTGGATGATCTTGCCTTGACTCCCTTAGGTTTGACATTAGGCTGTTTACTTGTGATCTTTCTATTTTATTAGTGTATGTGTACAATGCTATGAATTTTCCTCTTAACACTGATTTCATGGCATCTCAGAGATTCTGATAAGATGTGTCTTTGTTTTTATTTATTTCTAGGAATCTTTTTATTTCTGTCTAGATTTGTGTTGGCTCAGAAGTCGCTTAGCAGCATGTTGTTTAGTGTTCATGTCTTAGTGTGTTTTGAGGGGATCTTGGTGGCGATATTTATTTTTATTTCTCTGTGATCTGAGAAGATGCATGTACTATTTTGATCTTTTGAAATTTGCTCACATTTGATTTATGTCAAAGAATGTGATTGATCTTGGAGTATGTTTCGAGTGATGATGAGTAAGATATATACTCAGTAGTTGTTGGGTAGAGTGGTCTGTAGTTATCTGTTAAATCCACTTGATTGAGTGTCAAGTGGTTTCAGATCTCCTTGTTGTTTCATTTGTTTGTTTGTTTGTTTTGCCTTGATGATCTGTCTAGGGCTGTTAGCAGGATATTTAGGTCTCCAACTATGATTGTGTGATTGTCAATGTCTTCTTTTAGTTTACTTAGTAGTTGTTTTATAAAGCATGGTGCTCTTGTGCTGCATGCATATATAATTAAGATGTATATTTTTGTTGGTAGATTGAGCCTTTTGTCATTATGTAATGTTCTTCCATGTCCTTTTTAACTTTAGATGGTTAGAAGTCTGCTTTGTCTGATATCACAATAGCTACCCCTGCTCTTTTTTGTTCTCCATTTATCTGAAAGATAATTCATTTCCCAGTTTTTAACTTTGAGCCTGTGGTTGTCCTTTGCGGCGAATTGGGTATCTTGGAGGCAGTAGCTGGTTGGCTCATACTTCTTTATCTAGTTTGCTACTTTATGACTCTTCAGTGGTGTATTCAGTGCATTCGTGTTCAAATTGATTATTGAAATGTGAGCATTTATTCCTGTCATAGGGATTTTAGGGGTTTCTTTGCTTCCATTTTACTTTTGTATTTATATGTGTGTATGTTTTCATGTATGTGAGTGTTCTCTCTGTGCTTGCCTATACTTTTGTGATGGGTATTACTGTTCTTTTGTTTCTGTGTTTTTAATTTCCAGGATGAAGTTATTTTATTTCTAGTATTTCCAATGGGCCTTTCTGAAATTGGCCAACTTCATTTTTACCTCCTTTATAATGTTGGTGAGTTTTGCTTCTAATTTCTCATGATTCTCTTTATTTATTTGAGCCATCAAATCTCTGAGTTCTGTGACTGTCATCTGGGACAGGTCATTCTGATGGGCCTCCATTGTTTGTGCTCTGACAGCTGCTCTTTTGAGTGCTGTCTTTTTAAGATTCTGAGGATTGCCTATATTTTTTGTTGACTCTTCCTCATTTGTGAAAGGCCTCTTTTCCTTCTCTGTCTCTTCTCTTGGGTTTTGTGGCTCTGAAGCTAGTCAGTGTTTCTCTGTTCTCGGACTCTTTCTATCATTCCGTGTAGATCATTCAGTGGGAGAGAGAGGGGCACTGACTTCTGCATCATGCTTCACCCTGGGAAAGGCCTCTCTGCTGCAGATTTTTTTCTTTCGTGGTCAGTCTGGTCAGGTTGGTTTTCAGGCCCTGTTGTAAGTACTCTGAGAACAGGTCTGTTGTTTGCAGCCCAGAAGTCTTCCCACTGGGAAAGCCTTTGAGTGTCTTTCTTGTCACTCCCTCCCTGTTCAAGTCTGTGCTCAGCACTTGATAGAGAATGAGTCCCCTGCCAGAGGGGGATCTGGCCTGTGGGCATGTGGGGCAGGGAGGTGATCCTTCCTGATTTGGGGAGTGGGGTTGGCTGTTAGATGTTGACAATGGGTGCCACTTGTGTTTAATCTGTAGGCATGCCTTTCCGGCCTGGGAGCGAGCCATCTGCTGAGTTCTGCTGGCAGAAGGCATGTTCTTGCAGGCTGTCAAAGTGCAGGTTTGTTCCTCATTCCTCTTGGGATCTGGTCTCCTGCTACTGTTCCTCCCAGGTGGGCCCAACAACTTGCATGCTGCTGAAAGGGAAGAAACTGACCCAGAGTGTGCCAGGATCACTCACCCCCTCTAGTTCACTGGTCAGGGCTTCAGTTTCTGTGTGAGCCTGGCACATGACAGTGGATGGAGTGCCCAGATTCCAGTGCCTGCTGTTGCTTTCTGGTCTCTATGTGTTCAAAGAGGCATTTGCTGGATGGAGGGTGTTTCACCCCACCCAAAACTGTTCAGGGCTGCATATATTGACAGTTGGGTCTCTACTCTCTGCCTCACTCAGTGAAAAAGGCACCAGTCTGCTGTTCTATGGTCACTACTATTTGTTTCAAATAATTAAAAAAAATTCTGTCTTGATATCTTTGTTTACTCCAAAGTCATTCAGGAACAAGTTGTTTAATTTCTATTTACTTGTTTGTTTTTGAGGCTTCCTGTTAGTGTTGACTTCAAGTATAATTCTGCTGCGATCAGAAAAGATGCTTGGCATGACTTCAATTTTTTGGAATTTATTCAAGGTTGATTATGACCAAGAATGTGTTCATATGATCCATATGCAGGTGAGAAGAATGTATATTCTGTAGTTGTTGGGTGAAGTGTTCTGTAGATGTCTGTTAGATCTAAATTGGTTAATCATCAATTTTAAGTGCAGAATTTCTTGATTAGTTTTTTGCCTCGATGATCTATCTAAAGCTCTTAATGAAGTGTTAAAGTCCCCTACTTTTATGGTGTGGCTATCTATGTCCTCTCATAGGTTGAATAACACTTACTTTATAAGTCATGGTGCTCCTATATTGGTTGCATATATATTTAAAATAGATCATTATTTTTGTTGGGTTGAGCCCTTTATCTTTATTATAGTGACCTCTTCTCTTTTTTGTTTTCCATTTTCATGGTATATCTTTGTCTATTCCTTTACCTTGAGCCTATGGGTGTCATTAGAGGTGAGATGGCACTCCAGGAGACAGCCAAAGGATGAGTTTTGTTTTTTAATCCAGTTGGTCACTCTGTGTCATTTAAGTGGGACATTAGTGCCATTAACATTCAGGGTACTATAGATATGTGAGGGTTTGTCTCTATCATAGTGTCATTGAGGATTTGCTTGGGCTGTTTCAGTTTTGTGGGTAATTTATGTAGACTGTAAGCTGTGTGCTTATTTTTGTTTTATGGTGGATATCATCTTTCTTTTGTTTTCAATGCAGAACTCCCTTAACCATCTCTTGTAAGGCTGGTCTAGGGACGAGGAGTCTCTTAGCACTTGCTCATCTGGGAAGGACTTAATTTCGTCTTCATTTATGAAACTCAGTTTGGCAGGGTAGGACATTCTTGGCTGGCCTTTCTTTTTCTAAGAGAATATTATAAATGAGACCCCACTCTCTTCTGACTTGTAAGGTTTTTGCTAACAGATCTGCTGTTATTCTAACGGGTCTTTCTTGGTAGGCGATCTGTCTCTTCTCTCTAGCTGCCTTTGACACTTTTTCTATCATGCTAATCTTTGCTAACCTAACATGCCTTAGGGAATGTCCATCATAGAAGTATCTTGCAGGAGTTCTCTGGATGTCTTGTATGCACATGTTGATGTCTCTAACAAGATGGGAGTCATTTTTGTGGATTATATCTACAACTGCTGTCTCCAGGATGTTCCCATTTTCTCTTTCTTTTTCAGGAGTGCCAATCAGTTGCAGATTTGGTGTCTGTGTAGTCCTGTATCTCTAGAAGGCTTTGTTCGTTCTTTAATGCAGTACATACCCTACATACAAACATTCAAGCTGCAGACTTTCAAAGATGTGGCTGTGCTTTCACATTTCCAGTCAGGTAAGTTAGGTCATGTGTCTGTTGCACATTGTCAGGTGT
>NW_007230549.1:0-465 GCF_000164805.1 Carlito syrichta | reverse complement strand
CGGAACTACAGGTGCATGCCACCACACCTGGCTAATCTTTTGATTTATTGTAGAAACAAGATCTTGCCAAGTTCCCCGGGCTAGTCTTGAACCCCTGGGCTCAGGCAATCCACTTGCCTCCGCTTCCCAAAGTGCTGGGATTATGGGCATGAGCCACTGTGCGCGGCTTCTCAGGCATTTGAATCAGCGATGTCACACTCATCTGGAGTCTCACTCGTGAACTTCCAGGAGGGGGGCTTCAGAACCTGGGCACTGTCATCGGGTTCCTTGCGTCTGGCCTGACATGGGGGCGACCGGTTTGCTCCTTCCCCCGAGCTTGGTCCTGACCATTGCAAGCAGAACAAGCCATGCATGGGGATGAGGGAACACAGCGGCCCGGCCTGGAAGATGGTACTGGATCTGGTGGAAACAGCACCAGGTGGGGACTGGTGAGGCACCAGAGGGCACCCTGTGTCTTTGCCTGCC
>NW_007230548.1:0-610 GCF_000164805.1 Carlito syrichta | reverse complement strand
CTTCTGTTATTCCTTACATAGGATGGGCTAATCGGGACACAACCTCATCATAAATTCAGGAGCTTCTGTATTTAGAGTCCATTTGTGCCTAAAAGAGCACCTTCCTGCTCAACAGGGAACACATCCTTTCAGAATTCAGTGGGAAGATTCCGTTTTGCAGAGGAAGAAAGCAATTCTAGGTGGGTTCAGAGCTGTCAGAAGATTGCCTAAATTATGCCGGGTATGATGGCTCACACCTGTAATCCCAGCACTTTGGGAGGCCGAGGTGGGAGGATCACTTGAGCCCAGGAGTTCAAGACCAGCCTGGGTAACATGGTGAGACCTCATCTCTAAAATAAATAAATAACAATCAGCTAGGTATCGTGGCATGCACTTGCAGTCCCAGCAACGAAGGAGGCTGAGGTGGAAGGATTGCCTGAGCTCAGGAAGCAGAGGCTGCTGTGAGCCAAGATGTGCCACTGCACTTCAGCCTGAGTGACAGAATGAGAACCCAACTCAAAAAAAATTTCTGAAATTAGGAGATTGCTGTCTAGTTTACAAGCCCTGCATGGGTGGCCTGCGTCTTCTCTTCCGAATAGAAGGCTCTACTCCTGGAGGCAGGCAACGACTC
>NW_007230547.1:0-551 GCF_000164805.1 Carlito syrichta | reverse complement strand
GAGTTCTGTGCCACCATGTTCTATCTGTTGAGGAGCCACTGCGACCATCCCAACCCAGCTGTCAGATGCATAGAAGAGCTACTTGTCACTTAACTGAAGATAGTGAAGAAGGTACACTGGGTCTGGGCGGGGGGCTGTTTTGTCACTGGCCTCTTGAATGAAAAGGAACAACAAAAGCTGGATGCGTTTTTTGGCTTCCAGCTGTCCCAAGAGATCAAGCAGCAGTTCCACCAGTGCCTGCAGGGGTTAGGGGAGCGGGAAGACCTCCAGGGACAGGTGGATTCCTTGAGGCTGTTTTACTGTTCGAGATGCAGGAGGAAGCCTTTGTAAGGTGGGTGGTGAACTTCCTCCAAGAAGTTCACTTCTCTATCACTGAAAACACGGACTTTTAAGTCTCCTACTGCTTAAAATACCACTCTGGCTTGAGAAAACTTTGTTTTTCTGTCCCAGATGACTTTCAGGAAGAAGGGGCACAGCTATATGTGAGTCCATCTGATGACATCTTTTCTTACCCCCTTTTCAGAATCTGTCCATCTTCTCAAATGGGTTTT
>NW_007230546.1:0-413 GCF_000164805.1 Carlito syrichta | reverse complement strand
CCCACATGTCTATCTTATCTCGTATGGCCTGTGGGTTTCAGGTTTTGTTCAGGAATTGGATGCCAGTTCCAATTTCCATGAGGGTATGTCCTTCCTTTTCTAAGGTTCTTATGGTTTGAGGTTTTACATTTAGGTCTCTGATCCATTTGGAGTTAACTTTTGTGCATGGGGATAGATAGGGGTCCTTTTTCAATCTTCTACATGTGGTCAGTCAGTTTTCCCAGCACCATTTACTGAATAGGCTCTCCTCTCCCCAGTGGTAGGTGGTGGAAGCTTTGTCGAAGATGAGTTGGTTGAGAAATTCTTATTTTGCTTCTGGAATCCCAATTCTATTCCATTGATCTATATGCCTGTTCCTGTACAAATACCAAGCTGTTTTGATGATTGTATCTTTATAATAAAGTTTGAAGTCT
>NW_007230545.1:0-434 GCF_000164805.1 Carlito syrichta | reverse complement strand
GGGAGGATCA
Source organism: Carlito syrichta (assembly GCF_000164805.1). NCBI lineage: Eukaryota > Metazoa > Chordata > Mammalia > Primates > Tarsiidae > Carlito > Carlito syrichta. Next base: position 424 of record NW_007230545.1, on the reverse strand, counting down.
CTTGAGCCCAGGAGCTAAGCTGTGATGGTGCCACTGAACTTCCAGCCTGAATGACAGAGTGAGACCTTGTCTCTAAATGAAAATTATAAATTTTTTAAAAGTATGAACCACACAAAAACCTGTACATAGATGTGTACATTTGCTTTATTCATAATTACCAAAACTTGGAAGCAACCAAGATGTCCTTCAAAAAGTGACTAAATAAGCAAACGGTGTTACATCCATACAATGCAATATTATTCAATAATAGAAAAAGAAATGAGCTATCAAACCACAAAAAAAATGGAAGAACCTCAAATACCTATTTCTAAGTGAAAAATAACAGGCTGCAAAGACTAATGCCATATGATTCCAACTATATGATAAGGAAAAGACAAAGTTATAGAGCAAGTTAAAAAGATTAGTGATCTCTAGGGACTTGGCA
>NW_007230544.1:0-658 GCF_000164805.1 Carlito syrichta | reverse complement strand
GGGAGGGAGGGGCATACCTCATCAACAAGGGCACCTGTATGATCCAGGTTTGTATACCTAGCCCTGAAATGTACCCCATATCTTTATAATAAAAAAAAATTTTAATGTGAAAAAAGGGTTATTATTTAGGCACACTTGTCAAAAGACTGATGAACAGTAAAACAGATTATATATGTAAACAATATTTGAACAAAAACCCAAACATTGACACACAAAATACATGTACAATTCTAAAAGAATTTTTTTAATTGTTTAAGAGGAATGGAGAAATACAAAAATAGAAAGAACCATTAAAACTACAAAATGACATTTCCACCAGCAGTGTAGAAGCGTTCCTTTTTCTCCACATCCTCACCAGCATCTGTTGTTGTTTGTTTTATTAATGATGGCCATTCTTACTGGGGTTAGGTGGTATCTGAATGTTGTTTTGATTTGCATTCTCTGATGATGAGTGAGGCTGAGCACTTTTTCATGTGTCCGTTGGCTGCCCGTGTATCTTCTTTTAAGAAGCATTTATTCATGTCTTTTGCCCACTTTTTAAAGGAACAGTTTGGTTTTTTCCTTTCGGCATGTTTACGTTCCTTGTAGATCCTAAGATATTAGGCCTTTGTCAGATATACAGTTGGCAAAATATTTTTTCCCATTTCTGTGGGCTGTC
>NW_007230543.1:0-579 GCF_000164805.1 Carlito syrichta | reverse complement strand
CACAATGCAACAGTCATTTATTATAGAAACCCTCAGAAAACTAGAAATAGAGGAGAATTTCCTTAACTTGATAAAGAATGACCACAGTAAGAAATCGTACAGCTAACATCTTATTTAATGTGGAAAAATCAGGAACTTTTCACTTAAGATCAGGTGCAAGGCAAATGTGACCTTATTAGCCACTCCCATTCAAAATTATACTGCAAGTGCTACTAATGTTAAAAAACAAGTCGGGCACAGCAGCTCACACCTGTAATCCCAGCACTTTGGGAGGCAGAGGTGACAGGATTGCCTGAGCTTGGGAGTCTGAGACCAGCCTGAGCAACATGCAAGACCTCGTCTCTACAATAAATCAAAAAATTATCTGAGCATGGGGGCTCATACCTGTGGTTCCAGTTATTTGCAAGGCTGCCAGGAGCCACAATCATTAGTAAAAGTAAGGTAAAAGGGACCTGAAAACAGGAAAAACGCCGGCTGGGAGCAAGGCCCCAGTAAAATGCAGCCATGACGGAGGCAAAGCCCCATGGATCCTGTTGACGGACCTTCCCTAACTTTGAAGGATTGCGTGCATAAGCTTGA
>NW_007230542.1:0-3592 GCF_000164805.1 Carlito syrichta | reverse complement strand
CCTATTATAGAAAAGGGACACTCACTGAAGCACTCATTACAAAGCAGGAACAGTTACTGGTGCACCCATTACAGAAGAAGGCTAATCACTGTTGCACTCATTACAGAACAAGTCACCACTCTTGCACTATTTGTAGAAGAGAGCAAGTCATGAAGACACCCATCACAGAGGAATTCTTGGGACTTGGGCACTTATCACAGAGAGGAGACAGTCACTATGGCACCCATAACAGAAGGGCAGTAACTGAGTGAACAGCCAGTAACTGGGGCACTGATTACAGATGACAGCCAGACACTGAATCACCGATCACTGAAAATAGTCAATGAGGCAACAAAAAAAAGAAGAGGTACTGCCACTAAGGCATCCATTACAGAAGAGGTTTAGTCACTGGGACAGCTATCACAGAAGAGGACCAGTCACGAGGGCACCCATCACAGTGGAGGTCCAATTATTGGGGGAACACATCACAGAAGAGAGCCAGTCACTGAGGTACCCGTTATAGAGGAGGCCCATTTACTGGGATAGTTATTACAGAAGAAGGTCAGTCACTGGGCAACCATCACAGAGGACAATTAATCATTGGAGTACTCAAAACTGTGGAAGGGTAGGCACTTGGGCACCTAAAACAGAGAAGGACGAGTCACTGGAACACAAATCTCAGAAGCAGATTACTTATGGGAGCTCCCCTAACAATGGAGGGCTAGTCACAAGAACAACCACGCAGAGGAGGGCTTGAAACTATGATATTTATAATAGAGAAGGGCCAGTCTCTAGGGCAACAATTATGAAGGACCAGTCACTGGAATAACTATCACAAAGAAGGAACAGTCATAGTGAGAACCATCATTGAAAAAGCTCAATCTCTGGGATACCCATCAAAAAGAAATGCTGTCACAGGAACCTCGAATATGAAGGAAGCTCAGTTATTGAAATACTCATCACAGAGGAGGACTAGTCACTATATCATCCATTATGGAGTAGGACCAGACAATGGGGCACAAATCACTGAGGAATTACAGTCACTGGCACACCTATAACGAAGGAAAGTTAGTCACTGTGACACCCAGTAGAAGCCTTAGTCATCGAGGCAGCAATCACACAGTAGGGCAAAGTAATGGGATCCCATTACTAAGGAGATTCAGTACCAGGGGCATTTTTCATGTAGGTGGGCCAGTCACTGGGGCATCTATTAGAAGAAAGGGCTTGTCACTGGGACACCAATTATAGAGGACTTCCAGTTATTGGAACACCCAACAGAAAGGCAGGCCAATACCTGTTGCACCTATTATGGAAGAGATCCATGCACTAGGACAACAAAAACGAGGACGGCCAGTCACTGGGGAAGCCATAATTTAAAAGGACTAGTCACTGTGAGACCCATCACAAATGAGGTCTTGCCACTGAGGCACACAATATGGAAGAGAGTCAGTCATCGGGACACTAATCACTGAGAATGTACAATCACTGGACCAAAGGAGGAACACCCATAATGGAGGAAGATTAGTTACTGAGACACTCATTATATAGGAGACCCAGTAACAGAGGTATCATTCACAGAGGAAAGTTGGGTTCTGGGGCATTCATCACTGAAAATGATCAGTAACTGGGACGTTTGCCACAGACATAGCCAAGGCACTGGGCACCTATCACAGACAAGTCCAGTCATTGGGATATCCATTATAGAGGAGGGCTAGTTACTGTGACTCCTATTATTTAGGAGGCCCAGTTACCATAATACCCATCACAGAGAAATACTAAATATGGAGGAAGATATTGGAAGGAGGCAAATCAGTGGAGCACAAAATACAGAGGAGACCTAGTAACTACATCACTAATCACACAAGATATTTCATCATTGGTGCACCAATAACAGATAAGATCCAGTCGCTAGGGAACCCATTATGGTGGAGGCCCAGTCATTATGAAACTCATGATAAAGGACTAGTCACTAAGGTATCCATCACAGAGGATGGCCAGTCATTGTGGAACCTATCACAGAGGGGACCCAGTAACTGGGGCACACATTCTGGAGGAGTCACAATCACAAAGGTGGGTATGTCACTGCTTCACCCATTATAAAGTAGGATAATTTATTGAGGCACTCATTACAGAAGAGAGCCAATCACTGGAGCATCTATATAAAGGAGGCCCAGTCATGGGGGCAAGTGTCACAAGAGAGAGTCAGTCACTGGAACACCCATCACAGAGGAGAGTCAATGTCTGTGACACCCAGCACAGAATAGAGCTAGTCACTAGGACATATATTACAGATGAGATCAAGTAACTGTTGTATCCATCACAGCAATAGCACAATCAGTGAGGTTCCTTTAGTAGAAGGGTGCCAAACACAGAAGCACCCATCACAGAAGAGAACCAGTCATTGAGGAATCCAGTAGAAGAAGGTCTAGTGACTGGGTTATTCATCACAAAGGAAGTCTAGTTGCACGGGCAAGCATCACTATGAACACCCGGTCACTGAGGCAACTATCAAGGAGGAGGGCCAATCATTGAGATAACCATATAGAAAAGACTCAGTCATTAGGGAATAAATCACAGAAGGGAGCCAGTAACAGCAACATCAATCACAAAGAACAGCAAGTCACTAGGGCACTCATTACAGAGAAGTTCTGTCATTTGGACACACATAGCAGTGAAGGATCAGTCACCAAGGCACCCATAACAGAAAAGGCCACTCACTTGGACACCGATCAGAGAGGGGAACTAGTCACTAGGTCACCCATGATGGAGGAGGGACACTCACTCTGGCACAAATAAGCAAGGAGACACAGACACTGGCACACATAATGGAGGATGGCTAGTCACTGAGGCATCCATTATTTCGTAGATCAAATAGGACAATGATTATAAAGGAAAGTTAGTCACTGAGGCATCAGTCACAAAGAAGGGTCAGTAACTGGGGCACCCATAACAAAGGAGGGTCAGTCACTGGGACAGCTATTTAAAAAGAGACCCAATCACTGGGGTACCCAAAACAGAGATGGGCCACTCACAAGGGCACACCTCATAGAGGAGAACTAGTCACTCAACACAGAGAAGGGCCAGTCACTGTGACACATATAACAGAGAAAGGAAAGTCACATAGACACCTATTATAGAGGAGGGCCAGATATTGGGAATTTTACATAGGAAGGCTAGTCATTGAAGCAAACATTATGGTAGAGGACCAGACACTGGGCATGAATCACAAAGGAGGCCCAGATACCTGGCACCCATAATGGAGGAGAATCAGTCTCTGGGGCATCTCTCACAGAGGAGACCAGTCAATGGGGTACTCATCACAGATGAGGGTCAATCACTGGTTAAACAATCACAGAGGAAAGTCAGTCACTGAGGCACCAATCACTGAGGAGATCCAGTAAATGAGGCAGCAAATACAGAGGAGGGACAGTTACTGAGGAGACTTCACAAAGGAGGACAAATCACTGGAAGAGCCATCCTAGAAGAAGACCAGGCCCTGGGGAATCCATCTGTGAGACTTACCAGTCCTGGACACAAAACACAGAGGAAAGGCAGTCATTGGGGCCCATAATAGAATAGGATCAATGACTGTTGCAGCCATCTCAGAGGCTGG
>NW_007230541.1:0-3512 GCF_000164805.1 Carlito syrichta | reverse complement strand
CTAATCACTGTTGCACTCATTACAGAACAAGTCACCACTCTTGCACTATTTGTAGAAGAGAGCAAGTCATGAAGACACCCATCACAGAGGAATTCTTGGGACTTGGGCACTTATCACAGAGAGGAGACAGTCACTATGGCACCCATAACAGAAGGGCAGTAACTGAGTGAACAGCCAGTAACTGGGGCACTGATTACAGATGACAGCCAGACACTGAATCACCGATCACTGAAAATAGTCAATGAGGCAACAAAAAAAAGAAGAGGTACTGCCACTAAGGCATCCATTACAGAAGAGGTTTAGTCACTGGGACAGCTATCACAGAAGAGGACCAGTCACGAGGGCACCCATCACAGTGGAGGTCCAATTATTGGGGAACACATCACAGAAGAGAGCCAGTCACTGAGGTACCCGTTATAGAGGAGGCCCATTTACTGGGATAGTTATTACAGAAGAAGGTCAGTCACTGGGCAACCATCACAGAGGACAATTAATCATTGGAGTACTCAAAACTGTGGAAGGGTAGGCACTTGGGCACCTAAAACAGAGAAGGACGAGTCACTGGAACACAAATCTCAGAAGCAGATTACTTATGGGAGCTCCCCTAACAATGGAGGGCTAGTCACAAGAACAACCACGCAGAGGAGGGCTTGAAACTATGATATTTATAATAGAGAAGGGCCAGTCTCTAGGGCAACAATTATGAAGGACCAGTCACTGGAATAACTATCACAAAGAAGGAACAGTCATAGTGAGAACCATCATTGAAAAAGCTCAATCTCTGGGATACCCATCAAAAAGAAATGCTGTCACAGGAACCTCGAATATGAAGGAAGCTCAGTTATTGAAATACTCATCACAGAGGAGGACTAGTCACTATATCATCCATTATGGAGTAGGACCAGACAATGGGGCACAAATCACTGAGGAATTACAGTCACTGGCACACCTATAACGAAGGAAAGTTAGTCACTGTGACACCCAGTAGAAGCCTTAGTCATCGAGGCAGCAATCACACAGTAGGGCAAAGTAATGGGATCCCATTACTAAGGAGATTCAGTACCAGGGGCATTTTTCATGTAGGTGGGCCAGTCACTGGGGCATCTATTAGAAGAAAGGGCTTGTCACTGGGACACCAATTATAGAGGACTTCCAGTTATTGGAACACCCAACAGAAAGGCAGGCCAATACCTGTTGCACCTATTATGGAAGAGATCCATGCACTAGGACAACAAAAACGAGGACGGCCAGTCACTGGGGAAGCCATAATTTAAAAGGACTAGTCACTGTGAGACCCATCACAAATGAGGTCTTGCCACTGAGGCACACAATATGGAAGAGAGTCAGTCATCGGGACACTAATCACTGAGAATGTACAATCACTGGACCAAAGGAGGAACACCCATAATGGAGGAAGATTAGTTACTGAGACACTCATTATATAGGAGACCCAGTAACAGAGGTATCATTCACAGAGGAAAGTTGGGTTCTGGGGCATTCATCACTGAAAATGATCAGTAACTGGGACGTTTGCCACAGACATAGCCAAGGCACTGGGCACCTATCACAGACAAGTCCAGTCATTGGGATATCCATTATAGAGGAGGGCTAGTTACTGTGACTCCTATTATTTAGGAGGCCCAGTTACCATAATACCCATCACAGAGAAATACTAAATATGGAGGAAGATATTGGAAGGAGGCAAATCAGTGGAGCACAAAATACAGAGGAGACCTAGTAACTACATCACTAATCACACAAGATATTTCATCATTGGTGCACCAATAACAGATAAGATCCAGTCGCTAGGGAACCCATTATGGTGGAGGCCCAGTCATTATGAAACTCATGATAAAGGACTAGTCACTAAGGTATCCATCACAGAGGATGGCCAGTCATTGTGGAACCTATCACAGAGGGGACCCAGTAACTGGGGCACACATTCTGGAGGAGTCACAATCACAAAGGTGGGTATGTCACTGCTTCACCCATTATAAAGTAGGATAATTTATTGAGGCACTCATTACAGAAAGAGAGCCAATCACTGGAGCATCAATTATAAAGGAGGCCCAGTCATGGGGGCAAGTGTCACAAGAGAGAGTCAGTCACTGGAACACCCATCACAGAGGAGAGTCAATGTCTGTGACACCCAGCACAGAATAGAGCTAGTCACTAGGACATATATTACAGATGAGATCAAGTAACTGTTGTATCCATCACAGCAATAGCACAATCAGTGAGGTTCCTTTAGTAGAAGGGTGCCAAACACAGAAGCACCCATCACAGAAGAGAACCAGTCATTGAGGAATCCAGTAGAAGAAGGTCTAGTGACTGGGTTATTCATCACAAAGGAAGTCTAGTTGCACGGGCAAGCATCACTATGAACACCCGGTCACTGAGGCAACTATCAAGGAGGAGGGCCAATCATTGAGATAACCATATAGAAAAGACTCAGTCATTAGGGAATAAATCACAGAAGGGAGCCAGTAACAGCAACATCAATCACAAAGAACAGCAAGTCACTAGGGCACTCATTACAGAGAAGTTCTGTCATTTGGACACACATAGCAGTGAAGGATCAGTCACCAAGGCACCCATAACAGAAAAGGCCACTCACTTGGACACCGATCAGAGAGGGGAACTAGTCACTAGGTCACCCATGATGGAGGAGGGACACTCACTCTGGCACAAATAAGCAAGGAGACACAGACACTGGCACACATAATGGAGGATGGCTAGTCACTGAGGCATCCATTATTTCGTAGATCAAATAGGACAATGATTATAAAGGAAAGTTAGTCACTGAGGCATCAGTCACAAAGAAGGGTCAGTAACTGGGGCACCCATAACAAAGGAGGGTCAGTCACTGGGACAGCTATTTAAAAAGAGACCCAATCACTGGGGTACCCAAAACAGAGATGGGCCACTCACAAGGGCACACCTCATAGAGGAGAACTAGTCACTCAACACAGAGAAGGGCCAGTCACTGTGACACATATAACAGAGAAAGGAAAGTCACATAGACACCTATTATAGAGGAGGGCCAGATATTGGGAATTTTACATAGGAAGGCTAGTCATTGAAGCAAACATTATGGTAGAGGACCAGACACTGGGCATGAATCACAAAGGAGGCCCAGATACCTGGCACCCATAATGGAGGAGAATCAGTCTCTGGGGCATCTCTCACAGAGGAGACCAGTCAATGGGGTACTCATCACAGATGAGGGTCAATCACTGGTTAAACAATCACAGAGGAAAGTCAGTCACTGAGGCACCAATCACTGAGGAGATCCAGTAAATGAGGCAGCAAATACAGAGGAGGGACAGTTACTGAGGAGACTTCACAAAGGAGGACAAATCACTGGAAGAGCCATCCTAGAAGAAGACCAGGCCCTGGGGAATCCATCTGTGAGACTTACCAGTCCTGGACACAAAACACAGAGGAAAGGCAGTCATTGGGGCCCATAATAGAATAGGATCAATGACTGTTGCAGCCATCTCAGAGGCTGG
>NW_007230540.1:0-350 GCF_000164805.1 Carlito syrichta | reverse complement strand
GACCTCCAGTGCTGATCTGAATTGAAGTGCCAAGAGTGGGTATCCTTGCCTTGTTCTGGCTCTTAGAGGTAAAGCTTTCAACTATTCCCTGTTGAGCATTATGTTATTTGTGGATCTGTCATATATGGCCTTTATTATGCTAAGGTACATTATTTCTATACCTAATTCATTGAGAATTTTTATCATCTGAGTGTGTTACATTTTGTCAAATGCTTTTGTAACATCTAGTGAGGTCATCATGATTTTTGTCTTTTATTTGGTTAACATGGTGTATCACATTTATTCATTTCATATGTTGAACCATCTTTACATTCTGCTTGATTGTAGTGAATGATCTTTTTATTGTGTTG
>NW_007230539.1:0-5302 GCF_000164805.1 Carlito syrichta | reverse complement strand
ATACACAATGGAATACTACGCAGCCATAAAAAAGAACAAAATCATGAATTTCACAGCAACTTGGCTGGAACTAGAGTCTATAATACTGAGTGACCCCTCACAGAAATAAAGATCTGAGTATCACATGTTCTCATTTATATAGTGGACTTTGATCATCCAACATATTACCATAAGAAAATGACTGACAGTGGTGGGAAACTATGGGGGGGAGGGAGGGGATGGGAGATGAGATTAATGGTAGTAAACATATGTCTGGGGATGGGGAGACACCTCTTATCAACAAGCGTACCTGAACCAAGCATATTTGTATACCTAACCCTTAATTGTACCCCACAATATCACAATAAAAAATATTGTTATAAATTTTTTTTTTCCTGAGAACTAGGAATAAAAGAGAGCTTTCTCAACCTGACACCGAACATTAAAAAAAAAAAAAAAAACTCAAACAAACAAAACCCCCCCAAACATGTGACTAATTTCAATCTTAGTGATGAAAGACTGACTGTTTTCCCCCACAGAATAAAATCTAGGACGTAGCCCACAATGTTATTCAAAATTGCACTGGAAGGTCAAGCTAATTCAATAAGGAGAGAAAATGAAATAAAGGCATATATATTGGGAAAGAAAAAATAAAACACTTCTTATTGTTATACACCATATTGTCTACCTTGAAAATCCCAAGAAATCTACAAAAAACTAACATAATACGTGTTTGATAAAGTTGTAGGATAAAAGGTCAACATTCAGAATTCAGTTGTATACTAGCAATTGTATACTAGCAATTGACAATTAGAAATAGAAATTTAAGAAACTGCACCATTGTATATTAACACCAAAACTCATGAAATTCTTTGGTATACATTTGACAAAATATGTGCAGAATCTTCTCTTAGTCTGTTTTCTGTTTCTATAATACAATACCACACACTACGTAAAGAAAAGTTTATTTGGCTCATGGTCCTGAAGACTTAGGTTAAATAGGAAGTCCAAGGGAATAGCACTAGCATCAGGTGAGGGCTTTTGTGTATGTCATAACAAGACAGAAAAGCAAAAGGGCAAGCAAGCAAGTGCAGAAGAGACCAAAAGAGCAAACAGAGCCATCTTTTAAAACAACACACTCTCATGAGAACTAATTCACTTCCTTAATGATGGCATTAATCCATCCATGAGTACTCTGGACTCTTGACTTAATTACTCTTAAAAGTCCCACCTCTTGATACAGTTTCAATGGCAGTTAAGTTCCCAACACATGAACTTTTAGGGGACAAATCAAATCATAGCAGACCTATACACTGAAAATTAAGAAAAACATGATGAAAGAAAATAAAGATATAAGAAGAATCGTACCATTTCATACCTTGGAAGACAATGTTGTTATGATGTTAAGTCTCCTCAAATCAATCTATAAATATTGCCTCATTTAAAAAAATCTCAGCACAACTTTTTTGTAGATATTGACAATCTAAATCTCAAATGTATATGGAAAGGCAAAATAATTACACTATTAAAAGGTGGGGAAAGGACATGAACATATATTTCTCAATAAAAGACTTAAAAGTAGACAACAAAACAATGAAAAAATGCTCAACATCACTAAACATCAGAGAAATGCAAATAAAAACTGTGACGAGATAGCATCTCACTCTAGTCAGAATAGCTATTATTAATGTCAAAAACAACAAATGTTGGCAACACTGCAAACAAAAGGGAGTGCATATAAACTGTTGGTGGGGGAGGTAAGATAGTTCAACCACTGTGGAAGAAATTTGGAGGTTTCTCAAGAACAAAAAGAGAATTACTATTTGACTCAGCAATCCCACTACTGGGTATAAACCCAAAGGAATATAAAATGTTGTATCAAGAAGACACCTGCACTCTGATATTGATTGCAGCACATTTACAACAGAAAGGACATGGAATCCAACCTAGAGTCTCATCAATGATGGATCAGATAAAGAAAAATTGGTACATCTACCCCACAGAATACTCTACAACCATTAAGGAAACACAAAATCATGTCCTTTGCAGCAAGATGGATGAAACTGGAGGCCATTATTCAAAGCAAATTAACACAGAAAGAAAAATCTCATGAACTTCATGGACCAACATCTACTGGCTTCATGCTTTTTTCTTCTGTGACTTCCTTTTCTCTCTCAGCCTTCACAGAATTGATAAAGAAAACTTGGTACATCTACCCCACAGAATACTCTACAACCATTAAGAAAACACAAAATCATGTCCTTTGCAGCAAGATGGATGAAGCTGGAGGCCATTATTCAAAGCAAATTAACGCAGAAAGAAAAATCTCATGAACTTCATGGACCAACATCTACTGGCTTCATGCTTTTTTCTTCTGTGGCTTCCTTTTCTCTCTCAGCCTTCACAGAATTGATGCGAGTTGGGTCTTACCCTGAATTAGTCTTTGGCTTAAGAGAACATTGTGTCTGGTTTGATCTTCTATCCAGACTACTGAAATTTTCTCCACATCAGGAATAAGGGTGTTTTCTTTCTTATCATCGGCATGTTCACCGGGGAAGCACTTTTACTTTCCTTGAAGAATTTTTCTTTCACATGCACAACTTGGTGCAAGAGTTCTAGTTTTCAGCTATATTGACTTTTGGCATGACTTTCCATAACCTTTGCTAGCTTTTGATTGGAAGTGAGAGATGTGTGACTCTTTCTTTCACCTAAACACTTAGAGGCCACTGTAGAGTTATTAAATTATCTGCATGCAGTATTGTTGCATCTCATAGAATAGGGTGGACCAAGGAAAGAAAGAGAGTCAGGGGAATGGCTAGTCAGGGGAAGCAGTCATAACACACACAACATTGACTAAGTTTGTTGTCGTCTGTGGGTGTGGATGTGGCAAACCAAAACAATTACAATAGTAACATCAAAGATCACTGATCACATATGAGTGTAATAGACTGAAAAAGATTGAAGTATTGCAAGAATTACCAAAATGTGACACAAACATGCAGTGAGCACATGCTGTTGAAAAAATGGAGCTAAGAGACTTGCTCAATGCAGAGCTGTTACAAACATTCAATTTATAAAATAACAATATCCAAGAAAGGCAGTCAATGTGATCCACAACAAACTATTGTGAAACACAGTAAAACTAAGTATGAGTATGTGTGTGTATATATATAAAATATATGTATATATATATATATATATACACACACACACAATGTATGTTCTATACATACATATGTTATATCTTTTACATAGTGTGTGTGTGTGTGTGTCTGCTTTAGCACTGACACAAACAAATGACATAAATATTCTTCAGTGACATAACCATTGACAGGTGAGATATATAATATATCCAAGTAGCGTGACAATACTTATGTCATTTTATTCCAGTTAGTACTAAAGATTAAAAATGCACATGGAAGCCGGGCTCGGTGGCTCAGCCTGTAATCCTGCGCCTTTGGGAGGCTGAGGTGAGTGGATTGCCTGAGCCCGTGGGTTCGAGGCCCGCCTGGGCAACTTGGCGAGACCTCATCTCTACAATAAATCAAAAATCAGCCGGGGTGGTGGCGTGCCCCTGTAATTCCGGCTACTCAGAAGGCTGAGGCGGAAGGATCGCCGGAGCCCAGCAGGTCGAGGCTGCGGTGGCCGGAAGCGGCCACTGCACTCCAGTCTGGGCGACAGGGTGAGACTCCAACTCAAAAAAAAAAAAAAAAATGCACATGGCAGAGCCAAGAGACTTCAGAGACTTACTTTTTTTAATTGAAATTAGGTACAATTATAAACAGGTTGAACTCCAAAAATTTATATGCCAATTAGTTATTTGGATTCTGGTATATTATTTTTACCAAAATAAAACCTTATATGATGTAAAGATTATCTTGGATCTTACAAAACAGCTGAATGAATTCAAATCAAAGAGGGGTCTCTTATTACTTCATTTGTTGATTCATTTTTAAAATCTCAGTATCTCCCCCTCCTCTTTCTCTCTGTATAGTAATACCTTAATCATCATTGATAGTGCTACAACAAATTACTCTTTTTAATTCAATTGGGTCATAGCTAAAGGATTAAAAATGAACACAGTCAAACTCCATGTCCTCCTAGACTTATATTTTAATACAGATTAGCTATAGTCACTCTACAATTTATAATCTAGTTGTCCTAAAAATTAATATGTTAATCAGTGTTTTGAAATATGGTTTTAATTTTTTCCCTTAGAAATGAAGCTATATGTTTATAATGAAAATCTTAGGCCTATGAATAAAACTAAATTAATCAAATTTATATTCATTTCTTTACTCCTGATGTTAATCCCCAAGTTACCATTTGCAGCAAATTTATGTTGAATTCAACTTCAGCTTACAGATACCCACCTTGCTTTCCCTTGTAACTTTTTGCCTTCTTAACTTCCAACACCATCTCCTAACTCTTTGCAAATCATTGATATCTTTCCTGCCACTCAGAAAGGGTCAGGTTACTGCAAAACTGAGATAGGAGCCCCATCCAATGTGATGGTGATATTGCATTTAAGGCAAAATTTACATGTGGTAGCAGAGGAAGAGATAAGGGGAATATTAATGTTATTATTTTCAGCTAAGTCTTCAGTGCTACCTACCCACTGTTACCTCCTTGTTGCTTCAAGTACAATTCTCTCCTCCCATGGCTCCACTCTACTGGAGTATTGTACACAGGAAATCTGAGTTTTCTCAGTATTTTGTGCTACTAAGGATGACAAATACACTAATAGGGAAGAACATCTCTCTAAGACCTGTTTCTTTGTTATCTAATACAACTTATAAAAGGTGGAAAGTGACCCACAGATACTACAATGAGAAGATCTGAGTGCGGTATCAAAGACATTCTGTATTGCCATGGATGCTCCTGAGAGTATTTCTCACAAGTCTCAAACTCTCTCTTTTATTGTTTTGCTTGTTGTGTGTTGTGCAGACACGCTGATAGAAATATACATATTTTTGTGTATATGCATATATATATCTAAATTTTATCTTTTATAACTCAAGTTTCATTCGTGGTTCTACTAGTAGTTGCTCTTGTCCATTCAGAACTGGGGCTAACAAAAACAGTCATAGTTGGACACAATGCGTCATTCTAAACTTCTGGTGTCAATTAGCTACAATTCTACAAGGTATGACCTAGTTAATCTTGAGATATTCATGTGTATGCCATATCACTTTTGACCTGGTATGTCATTTTTAGTAGAAATAGGAATTTTTTTAATGCTAGTAATGAATATCTTAGGCTGTGAAAATAGTAATGTAACCAGATTAAGTAACTATAGCTTAATTTCAATATGTAGCATCTG
>NW_007230538.1:0-415 GCF_000164805.1 Carlito syrichta | reverse complement strand
CACAGTCGTCCATGATAGGAGAAGCATTCTCCTGCACAGCTGCAATGTGCCAGCTGTGGGGGACATGGGAAGATCTGGCAAAAGTTTCACAGTTACTTGTGGTCTTTTTTTTTTTTTTTGAGTTGGAGTCTCACTCTCACCCAGGCTGGAGTGCAGTGGATGGCATGCTCATGGCCACTCTAGCGTAGACCTGCTGGGCTCCCGCGATCCTTCCGCCTCAGTCTTCCCAGTAGCCGGAACTACAGGCGCGCGCTACCACGCCCAGCTAGTTTTTTTGATTTATTGTAGAGACGCGGTCTCGTCAAGTTGCCTGGGCGGGTCGCGAACTCTCAGCCTCAGGCAATCCACTTGCCTTGGCCTCCCAAAGTGCTGGGATTACAGGCTGAACCACCGAGCCCGGCCGCTTGTGGTCTTT
>NW_007230537.1:0-475 GCF_000164805.1 Carlito syrichta | reverse complement strand
GAATCCAAATCACAAAAAATAAGAGCCCAAATAAGGGACATAGAAGGAAAAAATATCATAGAAAACAGCAACAAAACAAAAAGTTTGTTCTTTGAAAGTATTAACAAGATTGATGGGTCCTAGCAAGAATGACCAAGAAAAAGCCCAAATAAACATAATCAGAAATACCCTTGAAGAAGTACAAAAGATTATCAGAGATCATTATGTACAATTATATGGAAACAAACTTGATAATCTAAATGAAATGGAGGACTTTCTGACATCACACAACCTCCCCAGGTTGAAACAAGAAGACATTGAGACACTAAATAGACCAATAACAATCCAGGTAATTGACTCTGTCATACAAAAAGTACCTACAAAAAAAAAAAGCCCTGGACTGGATGGCTTTCCAGCAGAATTCTACAACACGTACAAGGAGGAGCTGATACCAATCCTATTGGA
The DNA here is from genome assembly GCF_000164805.1 of Carlito syrichta. Taxonomy (NCBI): domain Eukaryota; kingdom Metazoa; phylum Chordata; class Mammalia; order Primates; family Tarsiidae; genus Carlito; species Carlito syrichta. The sequence goes on along the minus strand of NW_007230537.1, from coordinate 31 downwards.
AGTATTCCATGCAATTGAAAAAGATGGAATG
>NW_007230536.1:0-545 GCF_000164805.1 Carlito syrichta | reverse complement strand
TAAGAGCCGTAGTATTGGTCACAGCCTTGTGGGTCATGATTTTAGGATGTTATTGAAGATGAATAAGGTGTAAACTGTAGAATATAGTTTTAGAAGACAGCCATTTTGATGAAAGAATGCGGCTGGGTTACTTGCAGTAGCCCACTGTGAACTTTGGCCTGGGCCACATTTCAAACATTCTGGGATGGGCCACTTTAGTTTGTAAAGTAAGTACTTAAGTCTCTATAGAATTGTTTAACTTGATATTAGTACGAAAAGGGTTTATAGGCAATATGAAAAGGGTTTATAGGCAGTATGAAAAGGGTTTAAAGGCAGTCATGGATTAAGGTTTCATGGATTAGGTTATGGGATTATACCTGAAAGAACATCTGGTGGGTGGGGAACGCCCCTCACACACTTTGTGTATAAAAGACCCGTTGTAATTCCCAGTCTCTCTCTCTCTTTCTTCTTCCTCCCAATCGAGGATGCCATCTCCACCTTTGGGGTACCCTGAACCTGGCTGGAGCTTGTCTTTCTGTCAGTCTTCTCCAAGGAGGCCTATGGCC
>NW_007230535.1:0-519 GCF_000164805.1 Carlito syrichta | reverse complement strand
GGGTAATTCATAATTCACATCTCTACGAACACACAAGAAGAAAATTGAAGGATCACATGTTAACAGCCTAACTAGTCACGTAAGGGAGTTGGAAAAGCAAGACCACAAAAATGCTAACTTCAGAAGAAGAATCCAGATTACCAAAGTAAAAGGCCAGATTTGGGACATATAAGACAAAAAGATAATACAAAAAAATCAATGAAACAAAAAGTTGGGTTCTTTGTTTTTGTCTTTTTTTTTTTTTTTTTGAGTTGAAGTCTCACTCTGTGGCCCAGACTGGAGCGCAGTGGCCGCTCCCGGCCGCCGCATCCTCGACCTGCTGGGCTCCAGCGATCCTTCCACCTCAACCTTCCGAGTAGCCAGAATTACAGGCGTGCGCTACCACGCCTGGATAATTTTTTTGATTTATTGTGGAGATGAGGTCTCACCTGCCCAGGCGGGTCTTCAACCCGGCGACTCAGGCAATCCACTCACCTCAGCCTCCCAAAGGTGCAGGATTATAGGCTGAGCCACTGACCC
>NW_007230534.1:0-527 GCF_000164805.1 Carlito syrichta | reverse complement strand
TATGAGTATTGATGGGAGGATGTGGGGTGGTAGTAACGGGAAAAAGAAAAAAACCAAGTATTCAAGTTTTGTCCTTTCTGGCATTTTGTCTTTTCAAAATTGATTACCCAAGAGACATCTCAGAATGTGCAGGCCCTGGTTCATTATCCAGTGCTTTAAATTATTTTTTAATTTAGCCCTAAATGGCCTAAAGGACTGGCATAACTGCATTGTCTTTTCTTTTCTGGGATCCCTACATCTTATGAGGGGGACTGAAAAAAAAAAGACAGAATTACTTTTTGGAGGGCCGGTGCCTTATAGTACAGGCTTCCCCTGCTAGGTAAGTGTTCTAAGTAGCCATCAGAATCAGTGTACCAGCTAGTGTGTTGTGAGAGGCTGCGTTCAGCTTCAGTAAATTTTGGGGGGGAGATTCTTTTAATGCATTTACCCATTTCGTGATGAATGATTTTATAAGTATACCTGCCAAACTGCATTGAGTATTCAGCAAAATGGCAAGACGCCCATGCCTTACCCTCTCTATTTACCTG
>NW_007230533.1:0-684 GCF_000164805.1 Carlito syrichta | reverse complement strand
TGGAAGGAGCCTTGGAGATCACCCAGGCCAACCCCTAATCCATCATATGACTGAGCCAGAGCTCTGAACATCAGTGGTAGGCACCCAGTCACCAGTACATCATCTAGTTAATCGCATAGCACTTGTCTTTCATATTTGCTTATTTTCTGTCTTTCCCCTTTGACTTTCTGAAACGTTTTGTCTATATGGTAGATGCGGGGGGCCAGCCCCTGCAAGTTTTGGGGAGCCCCTTGGAAGATGTGGTGGCGTCAGCGAATCTGTAGGGATAGATATTAAAAGAAAGAAAGATGGAAGGATAGATATAAAGAGGAAGAAAGAGAAAGAAAGAAAGTGGACAACTGTTCGGTGAAATGAGTAGAAGCCGTTTATTGAAAGTTACAGCAGGTATTTATCCCCAAATTTTACACAGGCAGTCTCACAAGTCTTTCACGTGAACACAAAGCCAGGTGTAGGAGGGGCATCCCCCACCCACCAGATGCTTAGGTGTGAGGAGGGACAAACCCCAAGATTGTCTTATTGTTCCCTTTGCTAGTTAATGCTCTTCAAAAGCAGTGCAACAGTCCCTACTAGCCTAATGATGTTCTGATAATCAATAACTTCTAAAGCTCACTCAGTACCCATGATGACTAAGTTAAACTTTATTACCTTTCTATTCTATGCTATACTACTTACACAATGCTATGG
>NW_007230532.1:0-365 GCF_000164805.1 Carlito syrichta | reverse complement strand
GCCAAAACCATTATTCATGAATCCAGCTGGAGTTTCTCAATGTGGATCTCTCCCTAAGGAGGACTTGGTTTTAGATGGTTAATTGCTTATAACTTATATTCTCTTCTTAAGTGACCAAGAAACTAAAAGGGAAAGATGTTTTAGATCAAATGTACTGTTTATGGGAATAGTTTCCCAAGGTGTTACCTTGGATGGGTTCTTCCTAGCATGTATTATAAAACCCAGAAATTCTGGGTACCAAAAGCAGTGGGAGATCAGCCCCTCTTATGTGCCCACCTGGTTAAGAAAATTTCTCTGTATGTTCTTCTTTGAAAAGTCCCTATGAGATTTTTTTTTTCTCGCCACAAGTAATAACTCTGACACTT
>NW_007230531.1:0-4579 GCF_000164805.1 Carlito syrichta | reverse complement strand
TGGTGTCTTCACCCAGGAAGGCCAAGGTGCAGCGGGAAGACATGGATAAGTCCCCTTGGATACGGGGACTTAACCACAAAAGGCAGGCACAAGTCCTCTTACCCAAGCACATCACTCTTGGGAGCACAGCTTGGCATCCTGGCTCTGTGCCCTGAAAAGTTAGGGCACCTGCACTCTGTGCCTCTGTTTCCTTGTCTGTAAAACAGAAATGGAAGTGCTCTCCCAGGAGAACTAGGAGTGTTAACTGAGATGGCATGTTAGAGTGCTTGGCGCTGTGCCAGGGACATGGTAAATGATAAACACATGTTGAAAATTCTCATATGATTTGGATTATTGGCATGATACAAGACTATTCTAGATGTTTCTACATATTCTCACATAATTGCCAAAATCACTTATGAAGCTCGTGTTGTTATTCTTAACTTACAGTTTAACAGGAGCTCTGAGCTCAGGGAACAAAAATGTCTTGCCCTGGTCATCACCTGGCTCTCAAGTGTCAAAACCCGAGTCTCTGGGCTGTAGGTCCAGTGCTCTTTCCATGGCATCAGGGCTGCCTCTCATTCTTGATTAGAACCTCATGCTCACTGTCACACCCGTCTCCATGTTAACTCTCCAATCCCTGCATGGTGTCAGCACCTCTGACTGTGGTCTCCGAGTGAAGCCCCAAATCTGCCCATGCTTGTCCCCATTCCCAGCCCCCGAGAAACCCCAAGGGTTGCACCACCTTGGACTCTGGGCTGTAAATCCAGCACAACCTTAATATCACAGGGGTGCCCCTGTGTGGCAGGAAACATTCTTTGAGGTGATCCATTTCATCCCCATGGATCACCTCAAAGATGGGGATCACCTAGTGACATCTCAAAGGGGTTCTCACTTAGACCCCAAGGCTTCTACCCTCCCCTAGACCCTGACCACACCCTGACCTACTAGGGCTGACCATCTCCCTGGCCATCTCTCCAGTCACAAGTGGAGCAGGTAGGGAACAAAAGGTCATCCCAAGTTGGGCTGCTGGTGCAGGGTGGGAAAGGGTTATGTTTATGCTTTGAACATGGCTTTTCTGATTATCACCTCCCCATGTGTCTATGAACCTCCTGGGAAGGGGCTGTGACTGTACCTGCTTCTTCTCACACAGAATGCAGCCCAGTACTGGACATACTGAGGGAGCTGGAGCAACTGGCCTTTGCTGGGCACCAGAGTGACACTCCCTCCAGTCCCTCTAAGTGTATGAAGGGGGGTCCCACAAGGTCTGCACCAGAGCCGTACCCAGCCAGGGGCTGGGGGAGGTCTGCCAGGTGCCCTACCTTAGGGCAGCGCATTGGGTCAGAAGCCCTGGGCAGGGAAATTCAAGCTCTGGGGACTCTGATTGACGAGGCTGCAGCACTTAGGGGTTTCCTGGAGGAGGTGCAGGGCCATCTGTGAAGAGGAACAGGTAGGAGGCAGAAGGGAAGAGGATGCCCCAGGTGGGGGCAGCCTGAGCAGGGTGCAAGATGGGGCTGAGCTCCCAGGAAGGGAGGGATGAGGGCAGCAAGCTGGGGTGTTTAGGTTGTGAACTCTCCTAACTCCTTTTTTCTTTTTCATTTGTTCTACAACTACAATTATCACAGACTCAGCATATTCCAGGCACGGTGCCAGATGCTCTGCCCAGATCGCCGCATTTCATACTTGCAATCAACTCATTCAGGCAGTGTGTCTATGCCCACTTGCCACGCAGGGAAACTGAGGCTGACCCACTAGGTAAAGGGACTTGCTCAACTCACACAGCTTTATCAGTGGAACGGCTGGGGCTGGACCACAGCCCTGCCCGTCACAGAGTTCTTGTGTTGCTTCCAGAACCTTCTACCTCCCAGTGATTGGGGTCTGGGAGAGCTTGGGCCACTGTGGGAGGTGTTGAGTTGGGGGATGGCTCCACAGAGCTGGGAACAGAACAGCTTCAGCCATGAAAACAGGACTTACATATGACATATCACCAGAGGGCTGGCTGGGCATCGTGTGGGTATGCTTGTGTGTGTGTATGTGTGTGGGCGAATGTGTATGTGTCTGTGTGTGTAAGTGACTGCATGAGGATGAGAATGTAAGAGTGTGAGACCAGGACCCACTTCCTACGGGTGGGGAAGACATGTCTATTATGACAGTTATGACAACAGCCTGAGAAAGGGCTTTTATGCTGTAACAGACGGTTCTGAAAATGTGGGAGGTTGTTCCCTGGGGAAGAAGGCTGAGCCCCAGGGGCCATGAGGCAAGGCATGGAAATTTAGGGGACACTAGGAGGATGTCCAGTTTTGAGGCAGGAGGAAGCCGCAGCATGCTGGCAACCAATATTGGGAGCTGGCCCCAGGGTCCCGGGAACAAGGCAGCTTGGAGCTTGTGGAGAACCCCAAGGTTGTTACACAAATGCAGATTCCCTGGCCCTGTCTGAAGGAAATTCAAAGGTCTGGGGATGAGACCAGGTTTTCCTATTCTGACAGACTCCGGGAGATTATGATAATGAGGTCCTGGACATGATGGGGAGGCTCAGGGTCTGGCTGCAGCCGCAGGAAGACAGAGCTCTCTGGGCACACCTAAAGCCACCGGTGTTCAAGTGCAACTTGTTGCAGATACATAGGCAAAGTACAGAGGAAAAGCCTGGGTTTGGGGACAGGGTCGTGTCCTCAGGGGCCAGAAGGGTGGAACCTCCAGATGAGGGGATAAGGATACCACCAGGTCTGTGCCTGAGGTTGAAGAATAATGGGCAAGAAGGATGGGCCAGGACTCCTGCCACCCAGGATCAAAATGTGTTCATGCCAGAGGCAGAGGGGTGTCGGGACCAGGCTTGGGGAGTGCCTGCCTTTGGTTCCTTCATCCAGAGTAGTTGGAGTCAGCCTCTGGGAGGCCCAGAGATGAGGCAAAAGGACAATACAGCTATACACTGGGCTCAGGAGCTCTGTGTGTCTATACAGAAGAACAGACCCGAAAGACAGACACATTCAGCCAGAAAGTATTTCTCAGGCCAGGCCCCACCAGGCCATCGCACTGCCCTTCCCGCAGAATACAGTGCTTCCAGGTGCGACCTCTGGCCTCCCTTGTCAGGTCTGAGAACCATCGGCTCCAGCCCAGATGGAGGTGGTGGGGTGGGGGCCTCTCTTTCCCATAGCTGCTGCTCCCACCTCCCAGCTCCCTGTCTCTGCCCATCTCTGTCTCTGTCTCTCTCTCTCACACGCACACACACATATGTACACATGGCCCTGTGCTTGTGACTGTCTCTAAGAAGAACCCCTGGGCCTACCTTCTGGGGAGCTGACCCCCTCCTCTTCTGGTCTCCCAGATAATCTGTGGGCAGAATGTGAGAAAATGCCACAGATGGTCCAGCACACAACCGGGAGAGCAACAAGGTCTCTGGAGGACACTGTCTGGTTTAGTGTCCCACCCAATTAGGTTGCCCACAGCCACATGTGTGCGGGGCCCTTCATCTCCACGTTCTTTCCCCACACTCCTCCCCCACACCTGGCCAGGACCACTCCACAAGACACTCATGCTCACACACATTTGCAGAGAACTGCAGGCATGCTGACCTAGGGACTTGGACTCATCTTTTCTGTTTTTTACATGCACTTGGTGGAAACTGTAGTCATAGATGTACACACAATCTGTCACTAAAAATTGGCCGTCACAGGCCACACACACCTGCATACACTCGGCACATATGAGCATATGCGTCCACACCTCTCCTCTCCCAAGTCTCACAGGCTGAGACTGGGTGTCCTCCCATAGAGGTGGCATGCATGCAAGCAACTACATGCTGCATGCCCACACCCACACACAAGCATACATGCATACACACACACACACACACACACACACACAGAGAGAGAGAGAGAGAGAGAGAGAGAGAAAATTCTCACTGCAGCTGCACTGAGGGGCTCCAGATCCTAGAATTTTGCTCAGATCCAGAGCACTTCATTCAGTCTGGGGACAGAGGAGGCTCTGGCATGGAATATCCTGGAACTCTGAGCTGGGAGACAGGGTGGACTCTGCAAGGTGGCAAGTCCCAGGACAAGGGAGCTTTGGAGACTTGCAGGAATGAAGAGAGTCCTCCATTCTCTTTCCAGACCAGGGCAACTGAAATGCTGCATGGGTCAGACTCACACTGGCCCATACAACACCCACACTCCACAGACCCACAGGGCACAGTGTAAACGTAAAACCTAAGGATATGACATGAATCAATATGGTAGCCTCTAGAAGACATGCCACAGCCCATTCTGTGCCACAGTCCCCAGAAGTGCCTGCCAAGCCTGCCCCCTGGCAGCCTGTGGGCACAGCATCTATGAAGGACAGGGCCACATGTGGGCCACCTCCAGTAGCCATCCATTGCCTCTTCTTTCTGACACACATGTCCCAAGTCCATGCCCGCTGCCCCATTGCCCCAAGAAAGCCTCAACTTCCAAATGATCTGCTCACACATCGTGGGGAGGAAGCATAGGGAACTCATTCCCAGGTCATCAGGATTTTATTGTAAAGAAAAGAAAATCACAGGCCTCCCATTCTCTAATGCACTTCTTGCCTTTGCTAAGCCTTTGCTCGTGTGTGCGTGTGTGTGTGT
>NW_007230530.1:0-681 GCF_000164805.1 Carlito syrichta | reverse complement strand
TAAGAATTTTGAGTTTTATACCTATCAATGACAATACACTTTAATTTGAACTGGTTAAATGGGGGAGCTAACATAGTTTGACCTACAGTTTTAAAATATCATTCTGGTCACTGTGAGGGTAATGGATTACAAAGGCAGGCGTAAAGTGAGACCAGTTAGGAGGCTATTCCAGAAGTTCAGATAAACAATGATGAAGGTTTGGATTAGGGTGTTATAGATAGAGAAATAGATAATTCATAAAGTAGCTACAGGTAGAGATGGCTGTCATTGTCGCTGGATTGCATTTGCAGGAGAAATGATCAATGGAAGACTGAAATCTAGGACAATCTTTAGGCTTGAAATGTCAGATAATGGTGGTTTTTCATAAAGATTGCAGAATTTGGCAGTCATAAAATATTTCTTAAAATGAGCATGATATATTGTTAAGTAAAAGTGCTTTGTAAATCAACATGTCCTTATGATCTCAATGCTGTTGTAAAATATTCCTCATATATTAATATGATAGAATTGGAAGATATGCACTAAAATTATCTGCTGTAACAAAATACCTGCAAGTAAAAGGTGTTGAATATCAGGAAAAAAGATACTGTTTATTCTCCTTTTCTCCTTCTTTCTCAATTACTTATTCTGATTTCCCACTTGCTTCATATATTTTTAAAATTTAAAATATACAAGGGGACC
>NW_007230529.1:0-578 GCF_000164805.1 Carlito syrichta | reverse complement strand
CAGTCATCACCTTGCCTTTGGACTCATACTATCACATTTCCTGCCTCTTCTGCCTGCCTGCCTCCACCATCAGATTTAGAACTTACAAAACTCCCACAACCATGTGAGCTAATTCCTTAAAATAAACCAATTGATATAAACAAATACCAACCCTGTTGGTTTTGCTTTTCTGGACAATTCTGACCAATACAAGCCTTGGTCACATCATTCTGACCCCAACCCTTCTTTATTCCAAAAGAGGTTCTTGGTATCTCATTAGAATAATGAGAAGGCCATAAAAATTGACTGCATTTCTCAGTGTGTTCCAAGTGTCTTTTATGTTTATTGATCCCTTCTATTTAATGATCAACAATGTTTCATAACACAAGACTTGCTGTGTTATGTGCCAAGTTCTCCTTTGACTATGGCCAAAGTTTTTCAAGCACAGGTTACTGACAGGACACAGTGGGACCATCTTACACCCATCTGTCCTGCCGGTCTCCAGGAAGCCTTTACCTCCTGCAATAATTTAAAGATACTGGTGACCATTCCTGCCAGTCGCATCCTTTACTTCTAGGAGTATTTTGCCCGGAGACACA
>NW_007230528.1:0-384 GCF_000164805.1 Carlito syrichta | reverse complement strand
CCCTTCTTTATTCCAAAAGAGATTCTTGGTATCTCATTAGAATAATGAGAAGGTCATAAAAATTGACTGCATTTCTCAGTGTGTTCCAAGTGTCTTTTATGTTTATTGATCCCTTCTATTTAATGATCAACAATGTTTCATAACACAAGACTTGCTGTGTTATGTGCCAAGTTCTCCTTTGACTATGGCCAAAGTTTATCAAGCACAGGTTACTGACAGGACACAGTGGGACCATCTTACACCCATCTGTCCTGCCGGTCTCCAGGAAGCATTTACCTCCTGCAATAATTTAAAGATACTGGTGACCATTCCTGCCAGTTGCATCCTTACTTCTAGGAGTATTTTGCCCGGAGACACAATGGAGACCCAATGAGAGAGTTAGTG
>NW_007230527.1:0-526 GCF_000164805.1 Carlito syrichta | reverse complement strand
AAATGAGTTTCATTCTGAGAGCTCCTTCGTGAGTCTAACAAAGTTAGCTTAGGTACCCAACGAACACAATCAGCTATATAGTAATGTACTATAATAAGTTCATAATGCCTTTCACACAAATAATATATAAAAAACAAATATGCAGTACTACACAGCAAAACACAAAAAAGCACAACCAATTGTAAGGGGTGCATGCACATGACACTGTACAGCAGACACGTGAACTCACTTATGTGATCAGACATGCAAACACACATTCACATCTCTGAAAGTTTGCAACTTGAAGGTTTGTCTGTAGGGAACTTACTAAAAGTTTTATTTGCTGACTGAAGTAATCTATGTATTATTCTTTTGAATAATGAGGAACTAATATATTGGTAATGTTTCAAATATATTTGAAAGCACCTTTAAATGGTCAGAAAACCTTATTAGGACTATTTCATTTTAAAAGGAGTGCATTGTTCTTTTGTCAAATTTGTTTTGTTCTTTGTAAAAATAAAATAAAAATAAAGTAGTAAAAAAGCTT
>NW_007230526.1:0-432 GCF_000164805.1 Carlito syrichta | reverse complement strand
TATTTGACACTGGAGAATGCTTATTATCCCCTAATGTAGTAATGAACTCATTACAATCACAAAATTCTAATTTTTTTGTGTGGATATACATGTGAAATTTAAAACTGAATCTAAAATTTTAAGGAAGAGTATAATTTTAAAAAGGCAATACACTGCCAAAGAAGAAGAGCAAGAGTGTAGTTCTTTCTTGAGGTGCTTCACTAGATACCGATAATTATAACATTATATATAAAAGCAATTATGATATCTGCAAAGGGATTTTTACTCACAGAGCAGAACCAAGAACTCAGAACACACAAACTAAAAAAATTAAAATGGAGTCAACACTTGAGAGCAATAGAGGAAAAACTAAACTTTCTAATAAATGTTGTTGTGAATTGGTTATCTAAATAAATATTGAACCTCTAACACACATCATATAAGAATGAAGAC
>NW_007230525.1:0-552 GCF_000164805.1 Carlito syrichta | reverse complement strand
CAACCAAAGATATATTGCAAAATAAATGAACAAATGACTCATAAGCATAAAAAAGATCAACCACATTAAAAATGAGTAATATGCAAATTTAAATGACAATAAGAATTTACTGTATATCATTAAATTATGGGAAAAAACCAATATTGAGTGTTGACAAGGATGTAGAGCAATGGAAATTTTATTTATTATTGATTGCCATGAAATTGGTATATCAATTTTAGAAGACAGTTTTTCATGACCTGATAAAGTTGACATACAAATCTACTATTAAGCATGTACCACAAGAAAATATAGTATGTACCCCAGAATTATTGTTACATTAGGGGATGATCAGCATTTTCCAGTGTCAAACAGGCCATTCCATGATATTTTATTCCATGTCCTTTGAGAATTGACTAACATTAAATGTCATCTTTCTCATGTGCTGCATTACACATGAGAACTGAAATCTGGGAACTACCCAAACATCCACAAAGAGGAGAATTTTATGGAAAATTAAACAGCAAATGGACCAACTATCTTTGCACACTTTGACATAGATGAATTTCAAAA
>NW_007230524.1:0-514 GCF_000164805.1 Carlito syrichta | reverse complement strand
TCCTTCACTCCGTGGCCTGGACCGGAGGGCACCGGCATGCTCGCGCCCCCGCCGCCTCGGCCTCCCGGGTTCGGGCGATTCTTCCGCCTCAGCCTCCCAGCCGTTCACACGACATGATTTCCAAAAACACCCGAGGAATCCCGATCGCACGGGGACAGCCGTCGCTCGCGGTGTGCCTCTTCGTCCGGGTGCTCTGCCACCCGACGGGCCAAGGAGCGGCGTCAGAGCGGCGCGCTCGTCCCCGTCTCCGAGACACGTGGCGTGGTGAGTGACGGCAGATAGGCATCGCACGTCCCGGTCTTCGCTCGGCCAGAGCATTCAGTTTCATGCCCATGTCTCTTCGGGTAAAGTCCACCCCTGTTGGATCTTAGACACGGACACGTTTCAAACTCGTCTGACCGGCTAGCCGCGTGTCCCGAGGATGTGGAACGGCCCCGCCTCCGGGATCTCCCGGAAGAGTCTACCCGGTTCAGAATCCCCACGAAGATCCGGTTCCGGGGAGGGCGGAGTGGGG
>NW_007230523.1:0-537 GCF_000164805.1 Carlito syrichta | reverse complement strand
AGGGCCATCTGATGGAGTCCAAGTCTTCCCTGCTGCACCTGTTGCACGAGCTGCACAAACTCCACCTGCTGGGCCACCTGTGCAATGTCACAGTCAGCGTGGAGTCCTAGGGCATGCATGAGGACTTCATGGCTCACAAGGCCATGCTGGCAGCCACCAGCGAGTGAAGATGTTCCTCATTGAGAAGAGCACAGATGGCGCCAGGACAAGCATCTGCCTCCACGAGGTGCAGGTAGTCGACTTCACTTTGTTTCTGGAGTTCATCTATACCACAAAGGTGCAGGTGGAGGAAGACCAGGTGCAGCGGATGCTGGAGACAGCTGAAAATCTCAAGTGTCTGGACCTATCAGAAACATGTTTCCAGAAACAGATGTTGGAGCCGGTGCTTGGAGCTGCAGAATTTCTCTGAGGCCCACGAAGCAGAGGCCAGCAGCGGCTCTCTCGTCAGTGTGGCACCAGTCCCAGGGCAGGCATAGCTGTGGACAGCCCTCACCCCAACAACCTTGAGGACACCTCAGACTGCCTGGTGGAGAAGGC
>NW_007230522.1:0-521 GCF_000164805.1 Carlito syrichta | reverse complement strand
CTAAGAGCCATTTTTGTAGATTTCGGAGACAGTTATTCAGTAATGCTATTTAATTTTTTATCTTTATAAATGTTTCTATTTATTATTTATTTTACTTTTACTTTATTTATTTATTTATTTTTGAGACTGGAGTGCAGTAGCACAATCACGGACACTGCAGCCTCGACCTGTTGGGTTCAGGTGATCCTTCCACTTCAGTCTTCTAAGTAGCAGGAACTACAGGCACACACCACCACGCCCGGCTAATTTTTTGATTTATTGTGGAGACGAGGTCTCGCCAAGTTGCCCAGGCTGGTCTCGAACCCATGGGCTCAGGCAATCCTCTCATCTTGGTCTCCCAAAGTGTTGGGATTATAGGTGTGAACCACCGTACCCAGCCTATTCTTATTTAAGAAAAAATAAATTTTGTTGTGTATGTTTAAGGCTTAAAACATGATGTCATGGGATAAATATAGATAGTAAAATGGTTGCTATAGTGAAGCAGATTAACATAGCTATCATCTTACATGGTTACTTTTTTA
>NW_007230521.1:0-370 GCF_000164805.1 Carlito syrichta | reverse complement strand
TAGCCTCGGTTCTAGGCTCAGGAGATCCTCTTGCCTCAGACCTCCCAGTAGCTGGAAATAAAGATTTTACCCTACAAAAGAGCTGGAATACAGGCATACACCACCATGCCCGTCTAGTTTTTTAATTCATTGTAGAGCAGAAGTCTCATCTATGTGCCCAAGCTGGTCTCTAATCCCTGGGACCAGGCAATCCTTTCACCTGCCAAAGTGCTGGGATGACAGGCCTGAGCAACTTCACCCATTTAAAAAAGACATTTTTTTAAAATGGGGTTCGGTCATGGTGGCTGACATCTGTCATCCGAGCACTTTGGAAGGCCATGTCGAGAGGATTGCCTGAGTAGAGGTATTCTAGAACAGTTTGGGCTATTTC
>NW_007230520.1:0-577 GCF_000164805.1 Carlito syrichta | reverse complement strand
CTCTCAGTGTGGTTTTGATTTTCATTTCTTTGATGATTACTGAAGCTGAGCATTTTTTCATGTATCTGTTGGCTGCTCATATGTCTTCTTTTGAGAATTGTCTATTCACTTCTTTTGCCCACTTTGTAATGGGGCTGTTTGCTTTTTTCTGTTGGCACATTTGAGTTTCTTGTAGATACTGGATGTTAGGTCTTTGTCAAATATAAAGTTAGCAAATATTTTTTTTCCCATTCTGTTGTCTGACTCCACACTCTCTTGATGGTTTCTTTTCTTTGCAGAAGTTTTTCAGTTTGATGAGGTCTATCTTATCTCTTATTGGTATGGGCTCTTGAGATTTTTATCAGGAATTGATTCCCTATTCTAATTTCTGTAAGGGTGTCTCCTGCATTTTCTATGATTCTTATAGTTTGAGGTTTTACGTTTAGGTCTTTGATCCATTTAAAGTTTATTTTTGTGTATGGTGATAGATAGGGGTTCCATTTCAATCTTCTGCATGTGATCAATCAGTTTTTTCAGCACCATTTACTGAATAAGTTCTCCTCTTCACAGTGGTTGTTGGTGGAGGCTTTGTTGATAA
>NW_007230519.1:0-423 GCF_000164805.1 Carlito syrichta | reverse complement strand
CCAGTTGGCTGCAAGGACAGTGGTGTCATACTACAAGTGTGTCATCCCTCCCTAGATAATTCAGAGATTTTAAAAACACACAAACACAATATTTAAAAATGTCATAACTTAATCAGCTAGGAGTTAGGTTATCACATTCAAACAGCATTAATAGCACAACTGTCAGAGTTCCAAAGAAGGCGTGAGGGCCTCAGGATCTGTCCCTACAAGATCCTGAGGATATGTGACCAACCTTGGGAATTCTAGCTACCTTTCAGTGAGTCAACTGGCTGCTAATTTCACCACCTGCACTTGCAAAGGTCACGTGCTCTGTAGGAAGCAGCCCTTTCTCCACCATAGGAGCCACCTACCCTGGGCCACCCCAGCAGGCCTGGAATCAGAACTCTTCACCAGGGTCCCTCCTCACTCACATCTTTTTCTTGA
>NW_007230518.1:0-3458 GCF_000164805.1 Carlito syrichta | reverse complement strand
GATTGTTCAGAAGCATGTTATTTTCCATGTATTTTCTATTTTGCCATATTCCTTCTGTTATTAACTTTGAATTTCATATCATTGTGACTGGAAAAGATACTTGATATGGTTTCAGTCTTCTTAAATTTATTAAGACTTGTTTTATGACCTAACATATGATCTATCACAGATAATGTTTCATGTGCACTTGAGAAGAATGTTTATTCTGGTGCTGTTAGATAGAATGTTCTGTAAGTGTCTGTTAGGTCTACTTGGTCTAAAGTGTAGTTTAAATTTTATATTTCCTTACTGATTTCTGCCTGATGACCTGTCAGTTGTTGAAAATGAGTACTGAATTTGCCTACTGTTACTATATTGCAGGCTATCTCTTCCTTCAGATCTGTTAATATTTGCTTTAAATGTGTTTAGGTGCTCTGATGCTGGGTGCATGCATGTTTATAATTGCTATATTCTCTTGATGAATTTACCCTCTTATAATTATATAATGACCTTATTTGTCCCTTTTTATAGTTTTTGACTTAAAGTGTATTTTGTCTGCTCTAATATGGCCACTCCTGCTTTTTTTTGGTTTCCATTCAGCCATGCATATGTTTTGACTGGAGATTTTAATCCATTTACATTCAAAGTAATTATTGATAGGTAAGAAATTACTACTGTTATTTCATTAATTGTTTTCTGGTTGATTTTTTAGGTTCCTTGTTCTTCTTGTCCCCTTTTGCTATCTTCTTTTCTGACTTGGTGATTTTCTGTATTTCTTTTTTATCTTTTGTGTATCACCTATGGGTTTTTGCTTTGCGGATATCGTGAGGCTTACACAAGACACCTGATACCTCTAATAGGTTATTTCAAGCTGATAACAACTTTAATAATGTCCACATATGCTACCCTTTTACTCTTCTTCCTCTACATTTTATGCTTTTGATCTGCAATTTACATTTTTATAATTATTTACCTTAAATAATTGTAGCTACGGTTAAATTAATAGTTTTGTCTTTTAACCTTCATACTAGAGATAAAATTTTCACATCACATTACAGTATTAGAATATTCTGGGTTTGATTAGGTATTTATATCTGAGTTTTATACTTTCACATGTTTTCACATACTAATTAGTAATTTTTCTTCAGCTTGAAGGACATCCTTTAGCATTTCTTGTTAGGCAAGTCTATTGATGATAAGTTCCCTCAGCTTTTGTTTGTCTGAAAGTTTTTAAAAACTCCCTTTCGTTTATGAAGAACAGAATTGCTCTTGCATAGTACAGTTGGTTGACAGTTTTGTTTCCTTTCAACTTTTTGAATATATCATCCCACTATCTTCTGCTCTGAAGATATTTGGCTGAAAAGTCTGCTATAGTCTTAATACAGTCCCTTTGTACATAACAAGTTACTTTTTCCTTGTTGTTTTCAAGATTTTCTCTTGGTCTTTACCTTTGCAGAATTTTATTATAATGTGTTTTGGTGTGGGTCCCTTTCAGTTCTTCCTGTTTGGTGTCAGTGGAACTTCCTGGGCTATATTTCTGTTTTCTTCCCAAAACTCGGGAAGTGTTCTGTCATTACTTATTGAATATGCTTTCTGTTTCTTTCTCTCTCTTTTCCTTCTTGTATGCAAATAGTTCTGTTTATAGTATCCCATAAGTCCCTCGAGCTATTTTCATTCTTTTTTCTTTGAGCTCCTCAAATTAGGTGATTTCCAAAGACCTGTCTTCAAGATTGCTAAGCCTTTCTCCTACTTCATCCAGTTTGCTGCTAAACCCCTCTAATACATTTTTTGAATTCAGTTATTGCATTTTCAGCTCTATGCTTTTTGCTCGGTACTTTGAAAACACTTTCTGTCTCTGTGGAAGCTCTTGGTTTGTTCACGCATCACTCTCATGACTTTGGTGAGCATTTTCATAAGTTTTAATTTCCTATCAGGAAAATCACATGCTTCCATTTCATAAGAATCATCTTCTGATGAGACATATTTCCTTGCTTCTTCACTTTCCTTGACTCTCTGTTTACGTTCATGCACATTGGATAGGACCCTCGCCTCTCCCAGTCTTGTCCATTTGGCCTCGTATCAGAAATGTTCCTCGCAGTCAGCTCAGCCAAAGATTCTAGTTGCCTCTGAACCCTTTGTGCCTGTCCAACTTGCAGTTTTTGCTCTTAGTGGCCCCAGGAGATTAGGGTGTGCCAAGTTGTCCTGTTGCCCTGAGATGGGTTAGACAGAAGCCAGTCCCTTGGAATCCAGCACGAAAGATTGGGGTGACAGGAATGCATTCCAGTTGCTTCTTGTGGAAAAGCTGAGAGCCAGAGTTCATCTTCGACTGATTCTGCCACATACCAAAGACAGACTCCATGGCTGACACCTGCACTCTCACTCAGACTGTCCACTTGGAACCGGGAAGATAGCTGCTGAACACTCGCAAGTCTGAACATGTCTTAACTGTGGTCTTGAAGACTCAGGAGTGCAGAGCCCTATCAGCTGCCAGAGCCGGGTGATTCAGGAGCCAGTTCCTTGGACAGAGGGAGGGTGTTAATGTTGAGGCACTCAGTGCACACGGAAACTGCTTCCAGGAAGAGTCTGCACACCTGGATGTCTCCCAGCGCAGGCTGGGGAGGAAGGCGTGGAGAGTGGCCGTTTCCTGTTCTGGTTTGCTGAGGTAACACAATTTCCATTGAGGGAGGATCTGCAAGCCTGGATTTATTGCTGGAGAAATCTGGAAAAGAAGGTGCAAGGAGTATCCACTCTCTTGTTCAGGCTCACAAACATCACACATTCTCCCAGGAAGAATCTGCAGGCTATGATGTATTGCTGGAGTGAGCCTGGGAAGAAGGAATAGGGAGTGCCCGCATTTCCATTCAGGCACATAGATGTCTCCCACACTCCTTCCGTGAGAGATTGCAGGGGTTTATCACTGGATCGAGCCGGGGAAGAGGGCGCTGAGAGGTTTGTCCCTCTCATTCAGTGAAGCTGAAGGCTCTGAACTTCATTCCCGGAAGAGACTGCAAGGCTAGATTGATCACTGCGTATGCCAGGGAAGACAGCATGAGGAGCGCCCTCCCTCAAGATTAGACTCCCTGAGCTCTTTCTCCCAGCCTCCTTTCAGGGAGAGTCAGAAGGGATGTCTCAGCAGAGCAAGGCAGGAGAGAAGGCATGGGGAGCGCGGCCTCTCCTGCTCCTGCTCACCGAAGGTCCCGTCTCTTTCCAGGGAGAGACCAAAGGCCTGGCCGAAGAATTGTCTAAGCAGCAAAGCATTCGGGCTGCTGCACGGTTACTTCTAACTGCTTATGGTGAACTGCTAGAGAAAAGGGAAACAGAGCAGAAAAATTTGGAACATTTTCAGCCTGGCCACATGGTAGAAAAAGCATTTTAAAGAGAGGAATTCCAAGGGTGCATGAGACAGACGCTTTGCTGAAGAGGTGAGCCAGGTGCTACTAGAACAATGGGATAAAGGCCCCACAGGCATTTCTGAGACC
>NW_007230517.1:0-493 GCF_000164805.1 Carlito syrichta | reverse complement strand
CAAATGTAACCAATGAGAGCCAAACTCCTTGATGCTGAACAGTGGCATCCTGTTCCTCCAAGAGGCAGCAACTCTCTCCATGACCTTCTGTGCATGACATTAAGTACCATTTCCAACTTCTCTCCTTCATCACATTTTTCTCTATAGGTAAACATGGAAGGATCAAGAATTAATTGCCACCCTCCCTCATCAATTAACTGACCAACTGATGAATTCAACAATCAACTCAAACCTGTCATGAGCTTGAGGTTGTGCTGTGTCTTACGGTAGAGAGTTACTTTGTCTCCAAGTTTAAATATGAAGAAGTTGAGTCCTGCCAGATTCCTTCCCTTGTGTGTCAACAGCCAAAACCCAAAACAAAATCTCTTTTGCACAATTTCCAAGAGGTGCTAACCAATGAATGCCAAACTCCTTGATGTTTGACAGAGACAGAAATAGATAAAGTATGTCTTATACAAAAGATTGTCATCAACCAGCAAAGTAAGTAAAGAGG
>NW_007230516.1:0-712 GCF_000164805.1 Carlito syrichta | reverse complement strand
CAAGTGAAAAATGAAAACTAGATCCCATGCTGGACACAGAAAGATAACACTTGGTGACTTATTTATGTCTGGCGTGACTCTGAAGTCCATTCCTGCTGATTCACATCTTGTCTGGTCTGGAACAGGGAAGTGAGAACCTGACTCCTGTTCTCCACTGCTCACCAATGTCTGTTGCTGTCACTGCCATCATCACACAGGCATATGGAAAGGACATGGTAGAGGATAAAAGATCCTTTCCTCAGGCTGTTAGGGAGACACCCAGAGGAGCTCGTGATAGTCATGAAGTCCACAGCCTACCGATTCCTACTCAGAAGAGGCCTTATATCTGGACCAGGCCCAGATTATCATGTTGAAATGATTCTCCTGATTTTCAATCCTAGGATAATCCCTGGGCTATAACTTGAATACCCTTCTATCTTCTTTCTTCCCCTAAAATTATTTTCCTCTTCAGGTACAAGCCAAGGCTCTCCCTTGATCCCTCGCATGGAGTGCCCCTGTGAAGCAGTCCATGAATTCTTGGAGCCTCAGTATTAGTTAACACTAATATTTACCTTTAACGACACAGAGCAAGAGCCCCTTTAGCACCTTTGGTAAATTATGATCTAGAGATTCACAATGTCTAGGACAATAATGCCTTGAGAGAAAAGTTTCTGGGGTAAACAAGTAACATTTTAAAAGTTAGAAGTTTTGTGGTTTGGTTTTGAGGGAAAAG
>NW_007230515.1:0-781 GCF_000164805.1 Carlito syrichta | reverse complement strand
GTAGTTATAGTTTATATTACCCTATTTACTTGTCTCCCAATAGAATTTTTTTGTTCTTGACAATTCTGTAACTTAAATTGACTGTTTAAAGTATTGTAATGGTAGGAAAGGTTTGAACTATGAATAGCATCATGATTAATTTGCTTCTGATATCTAGTATTATAACTTCATGGTGTAAATCACAGATTCTAGAGCTGAACTACGTGGTTTCACATCCTGAATCCACCAGTTATTAGTTATGTGACTGAGCAAGCCATTTTGCTTCCACATGCTTCAGTCTTCCTCATCTGTGAAACAAGAATATAAGAATGAATCATCTCATAGGTTTATTGTGAAAATTAAATGCACACAGTGGACAATCATAAGTGTTAGTTATCATTATTGGTATTTTTATAATAATTTTTATTGTAATGTTACTAAATTTTTACTCTTGGTGTTCATTTCTGGGCCTTTGAAGGGTATATAAAATTAGAGTTAATTTTGGTAGATATCAACTTTTTGACATTGCCTATATTTTACAAATATATCTATTGGGATTTTATTACTAGTTACCCACCTCAATTGAAGATTTATTACTAGGTAACCACCTTAGACATGCGGTTGAAATAAATATGAAAATAAACACTCTGTATTTAGTTTCAAAATCTAAAAGGAACCAGAGGTGGTCATTGTTAATACTCACCTTTGTTAATAATCCTTTCCTTCCTGGGTGATTGAGTGATCACAATTTCTACCCCCTATGTATCTATGTGACTTTTCTGGCCAATACAATATGAATAGA
>NW_007230514.1:0-644 GCF_000164805.1 Carlito syrichta | reverse complement strand
AAGCTTTTCTTGCACTGGTTCACTTGGGTGAGGGGGCCAGAGGTTGGGACAGGCTGAGGGCAAAGAGCAAGGCTGAACTGCTTAGTCGGATGCTTCAGCAGTGGGACACAGAGACATGGGCGTGTCTCAGCAGGTCCTGGGGCGGGGCGGGGCGACCGGGAGGCTGGGCTGACCTGAGGGATACCTCACCCCCACGGCTCAGAAGGCCCTTTCACTCTGAGGGAGATCACACCAGAAAGTAGTCTTCTTCCCTCACGTGGCGGGGGGCACTGTTGTTTTCACCACAGGTTTGGCTTGGTGAGAAATAACACTTTTTCACCATGCGGGGTTCTCAGTGCTTTAAAAACCGGCCTTATGCAGTTCTTGGCAAAATCAGGCCCAGAGATAGACCATCTTCTTGGAGTCGAATTTGAAAGGATCCTGAATGACCTGTTTCTGAAGATGTTTATGTTCAGAACGGCCACCACTGCCACCTGCCAAGGAGGATGATGACACCAGAGCTCTGCCGAGCCTTGGGGACAAGACACACCGTAGATGCCTAACAGACAAGAGATTCCTCCTACTACCAATAGCGCGACCTTGCTCACAGCCGTGAGTATGACGGGCCAGGGGCCTTTGGGCAGCATCTTGGATCTGAGCAGGGA
>NW_007230513.1:0-533 GCF_000164805.1 Carlito syrichta | reverse complement strand
TCAAAAAATAACAGCTGCTGGAGAGGGTGTGGTGAAAAGGGAACACTTCTACACTGTTGGTGGGAGTGTAAATTAGTGCAACCTCTGTGGAAAGCAGTGTGGCGATTCTTAAAAGCTCTAAATACCAACCTTCCATATGACCCTGCAATCCCCCTACTGGGAATATATCCTGAAAAACACAAATCACTCTATAAAAAAGATACTTGCACACGCATGTTTATCGCAGCACTGTTCACAATAGCAAGAACCTGGAAACAGCCATGCTGCCCGTCAAAAGAGGACTGGATTAAAATAATGTGGTACATATACATGATGGAATACTATGCAGCCATAAAAAAGAACAAAATCATGAATTTCGCAGCAACCTGGATGGAACTAGAGTCTATAATACTGAGTGACCTCTCACAGAAACAAAGATCCGAGTATCACATGTTCTCACTCATATAATGGACCTTAAACATCCAATGCAATACTATACGAAAATGACTGACCGTACTGGGAAACTATGGTGGGGGGAGGGAGATGGGATTAAG
>NW_007230512.1:0-398 GCF_000164805.1 Carlito syrichta | reverse complement strand
CAAATAACAACTAAAAAGTATAATGTAGAAAATATATAAACCAGTAATAGAATTTGCATTATCAAATATTATGTGCTGTACATAATTGTATGTGCTATACATGAAAAGACATGCCACCCCAAAAAACCCTTTTTTGGGGGCGAGGGTAGGTCCCTTGCGGTACTTGCTTCTCCATCTAGGTAAGTGTCCAGGAACCCACTGGCATCAGCACACCAGGAAGCAATGTTTTGAGAGGCTATTTTCAGCTTCTGTGAGGTTTTTAAAAAAATATTTTCATGCCGGGCTCAGTGGCTCAGCCTGTAATCCCGCACCTTAGGGAGGCTGAGGTGAGTGTATTCCCTGAGCCTGCGGGTTCAAGACCTGCCTGGGCAGCAAGACCTCATCTCTACAATAAATCA
>NW_007230511.1:0-395 GCF_000164805.1 Carlito syrichta | reverse complement strand
CAACATTGTGTTGGAAGTCTTAACTAGGGCAATTAGACAAGAGAAGGAAATCAGGGGTATCCAAATAGGAAAAGAGGAAGTTAAAGTATCCTTCCTTGCTGAAGGATATATATAATCCTATACCATGAAAATCCAAGAGTATCTGTCAAAAACCTCCTTGCATGGATAAACGACTTTGGCAAAGTCTCAGCGTACAAAATCAAAGTGCAAAAGACAGTCACTTTCTTATACACCAACAAAAACAGGCAGAGAACTAAATAAAAAGGACAATCCCGTTTATAATAGCCCCCCAAAAAGTGAAATACCTCAGTGTCTTCCTAACCAGATAAGTGAAAGACTTTTGCTACAAAAACTACAGAACACTGCTCAAAGAAATACAAGAAGACACAAACAAT
>NW_007230510.1:0-596 GCF_000164805.1 Carlito syrichta | reverse complement strand
TCAAAACAATAAGTGCCATCTATGATAAACCCACAGCCAGCATATTGCTAAATGGACAGAATCTGGAAGCATTTCCCCTGAAAACCAGAACAAGACAGGCTACCCACTCTTACCTCTCCGGTGCAACATTGTGTTGGAAGTCCTAGCTAGGGCAATTAGACAAGAGAAGGAAATCAGGGGTATCCAAATAGGAAAAGAGGAAGTTAAGTATCCTTCCTTGCTGAAGGATATATATAATCCTATACCATGAAAATCCAAGAGTATCTGTCAAAAACCTCCTTGCATGGATAAACGACTTTGGCAAAGTCTCAGCATACAAAATCGAAGTGCAAAAGACAGTCACTTTCTTACACACCAACAAAAACAGGCAGAGAACCAAATAAAAAGGACAATCCCGTTTATAATAGCCCCCCAAAAAGTGAAATACCTCAGTGTCTTCCTAACCAGATAAGTGAAAGACTTTTGCTACAAAAACTACAAAACACTGCTCAAAGAAATCCAAGAAGACACAAACAATTGGAAAAATATTCCATGCTCATGGATAGGAAGAATCAACATTGTTAAGATGCCCACCCAACCAAAGGCAATCTAGAGAG
>NW_007230509.1:0-551 GCF_000164805.1 Carlito syrichta | reverse complement strand
CGCAGTCACTGCCATGAACCCATTCATTCCTTCTGCTCCATCGTAGAACTCATCCGAGCCACCCCAGGGAGTACAGGACTGGACTTGTGTTCCTCCACCACAACAATATTAACTCCAGACATTCCAGTGACTCCAATTCCTACAGGAGTAAAGGGCCCTCTCCCAGAAGGAATAGTGGGTATAATATTAGGCAGAAGTTCCTTGTCTTTACAAGGAATTTTCATTATTCCTGGAGTGGTGGATTCGGATTACACAGGAGAAATCCAGATGCTTGTTGCTCCCACTAGCAAAACGGTGCAGAGAGTAGCCCAGTTGCTGCTCTTGCCTTATCACAAAGCAGGTAAAACTTTAACCTGCCTAGAGGTGACTCTGGATTTGACTCTAGCGATGTTGCTTTTTGGGTTCAAGAGGTTACTAATTCTAGACCTCTAAAAGATTTATTTATACAAGGAGTTAAAATTACAGGCTCGTTAGACACAGGAGCTGATGTTTTCTTGTATTGCTGGAAGGATGGCCTGCCTCGTGGACAACTCGTATGGCTCCTTCGGGAC
>NW_007230508.1:0-438 GCF_000164805.1 Carlito syrichta | reverse complement strand
AGCTGCTGATATATGCTTCTTTTCTCTGATAGATTCCACAGCAAAAAAATTAAAAGCTAATAATCCTGCTCTGAAAAAATAGCTGATTCCAGACTAGGGAATGAGAAGCACAAGATGAGGCTTAAAATATCTTGTTGGCTGGGCTTGGTGGCTCAGCCTGTAATCCCAGCACTTTAGGAGGCCAAAGTGAGTGAATTGCCTAAGCTCACAGGTTCGAGACCAGTCTGGGCAACTTGGCAAGACCTCGTCTCTACAATAAATCAAAAAAATTAGCCAGGCGTGGTAGTGCGCACCTATAGTTCCAGCTACTTGGAAGGCTGGGGCGGAAGGATCGCCAGAGTCCAGCAGGTTGATGCTGGGGTGGCCATGAGCATGCCACTGAACTCTAGCCTGGGCAACGGAGTGAGACTCCAACTCGAAAAACAAACAAACAAACAA
>NW_007230507.1:0-571 GCF_000164805.1 Carlito syrichta | reverse complement strand
CTTTTTTTTTTTTTTTTTTTGAGTTGGAATCTCACTCTGTCGCCCAGACTGGAGTGTACTGGCCGCTCTCGGCCACCGCAGCCTCGGCCTGCTGGGCTCCGGCGATCCTTCCGCCTCAGCCTTTCGAGTAGCGCTATCACGACCGGCTGATTTCTTTGATTTATTGTAGAGATGAGGTCTCGCTGCCCAGGCAGGTCTCGAACCCGCGGGCTCAGGCAATCCATTCACCTCAGCCTCCCAAAGGTGTGGGATTACAGGCTAAGCCACCGAGCCCGGCTTAGAAGAACTAATCTTAATGAGAAATAAATACCTGGAAACTGATGAACACATGAAACCAATGAGCTCAAATTAATTGTCTTGGAATATGAGGCTTATGATACTTTTTAATAATTTTTCTTCTATGTAATTCACTTTTCTAATTGACCTCAGTGACAAAATATTTTTCTCCTACTATGACTTAAGGGGATACAAATATGAGGGGGAACCCAAAAAATCCGTAATTATCTTTTGGAAGGCAGGCCCTTTGTAATACACAGGCTTCCCCTGCTAGATAACTGTTCTAGGAACCCAC
>NW_007230506.1:0-3809 GCF_000164805.1 Carlito syrichta | reverse complement strand
AAATGCTGGTGGGCGGCTTCCTGCCCATTTTACAGGCAAGGAAATGGAGACTCAGAAGCCAAGTGATTGGTCCGCGTAACCCAGCCAGTGAGTGGCAGCTCAGCCGGACGCCTGTGCCTCCCAGAGTGGTGAGAACCCACTTTGCTCCTCTTGATGTCCTGGGCTGGGGACTGCTGCCTGGAGGCGGTGTGAAGGGAGGTGAGGGGGAGGCTGTGCATTCTTCCTCGTCAGTTTGCTGAGTCTGCACCCTGGCCTGCGTGTCTCAACCCTTAGCATCTCTTTTTACACTCCTGTGACGGGGGTGGTCATCGCACTGACTTTGTGTTGTTGACACGAGCTTTAAATGAGACGATGTACGCTCAGCGTCTGGAACTCTCCATCCAACCCGGGATTATTAAGTACCAGGACTGTGCTGGGCACTGGGGACCCTGATACGACTCAGGCTGATTCTTGGCCTGGGAGACCTCCCGAATGGTGGTTGGGACAAGCCTGCCACTGACAGGGGCATAGTGAAAGCATGTGAGTGAGGCGGGAGCTGCCTGTTCTGCTGGGGGTGGAGGTCTCCAGTGGGAGCCCGCTGGACAGAGAGGCAGGGAGACCCATGTGGATGGGCTCCCTTAAGGACAGATAGCTCATTCCTGTAATCCCAGGACTTTGGGAGGCCGAGGCGGGAGGATTGCTTGAGCTCAGGAGTTCGAGACCAGCCTGGGTGACACAGTGAGATCCCATCTATATAAAAATTAAAAAAAAATTAGACTAGTGTTGTAGTGGGAAAAATAGAGAGACTGTGACACCGAGACTAATCTAGGAAGTGGCACTTTATTACGTTAGCTAGCACAGCGGGCTCAATGGAACTAATGCGTCCAGACCGAGCACCCCAGAACCGGTGACCTGGGGTCTTATACCCTTGTTTAGGTAAGGGAGGGGGTCGTGTTGAGTGATTACGTATTTCCTTTGGAATCTTACAAGGTTGTACTCAGCAAAATCAGATTTTTCAAAGAACAAATGGTTTCCAGGAACTGCAGGCTTGTAAACCATCAGCTTCAGAAGGGGGTTTTTTTTTGGATATGTCTGTGAATTAGCCACTCTTTTTGCATATCCATTAAATGGCTAGTCGTTGGGCCTTTCCCAAACAAAACCTGCCTGGCGCTGGGCGGGTCTTTAAAGTTGCAACTTGCCTTTCAAAAGGAAATACCTTTTAACTGCTATCAACCCCTCCTTCTTGCCGCTGGGCTAGTGGCAGCCCAGGTGAGGCCAACTACTGATCCCGAATCAGCTACATGTGTTTCTGTGTTTACTCACTCAGTCATACAAGAAATATATTTGAGCATATGCTGCCTCCTGCCACAGTGTGGTGCTACACACCTGTAGTCCCAGCTACAGTCACAGAAGGTTGAAGCTGTGGCGTGCTGTGATAGTGCCACTGCCCTGCCCTCTAGCCTGAGTGGCAGAGTGAGACTCCTGCACAAACACACAGCACAGGCAGGTGGACACTTGCCAGCCGGACGAGGCAGAGGCAGGTCGAGGGAGAGCGCTCCCAGCCTGGAACAGCATGTGCAAAGGCCCAGCAGCGAGAAAATGAAGGTGTGGCTGGGATCTGAGCATGGGCTGTGCCATCCTGATTGTCACACCAGGGAGGCACTTCATCCTGCAGGGCGGTGGCTTTCCAGTGGGGCCTGTGGAGCCTCGGGGCTCCCCACGGTGACTCGGGGCATCGTGAGGAGGGCTGAGTGTGGTGGCTGGCGATGAAGGTTGGGGGAGGCGAGTTCAGATGTGGGAGTCAGGGAGACCCTCTCTGAGGAGGCAAGTCCCCGAGTAAAGAGAAGGAGCCCACTCTGTGCGGGAGGGGGTGGGGCAGGGCCAGGGGCGGGGCAGAGGCTTCCAAGCAGGCCGCGTAGCAGGTGCAAAGGCCCTGGGGCAGAAATGAGCCTGAGGAGCTCAGTGAGTAGAGAATGCGTGAGAGCGAGGGTGGGAGGCAAGCGGAGAGTCAGCAGGGTCCTGCCATGCAGGACTTGGGGAGGAACGTGGGACCCTGAGGGACTGGAGGCATAGGGGAACGCGAGGCAGGCTCGTGTTTTAAGGGTTCGTTCTGGCTCCCTCTGGATGATGGGCTGGAGGAGGACTGGTGGAAGCAGGTGGAGGTGGTGGAGTGAGGGGGGAGGTGGGTGGATGGCCTCCCTGGAGGTGGCCCTTTGGCCGAGGAGGATCTGAGGGTGATGGGCCCCTTGTCGGCAAGGGAAGGTCAGGGGAGGGTTGGGCTGAGGAAGATCAGGCTGAACCAGTTCTGGCCATGGAAGTGCAGGGGAGAGGAGGAGAGGTGTTCCTCGGCCGCTATGGGCATGTGCACAGGATGGAGGGGTCAAGGTGAGGGCAGCATTGGGGGCTTGGAGGTGGGGTTGGCCCGGCCGGGGGGGAATGGAGGAAGTCTTGGGGCTGACACTCTGGAAGGCTGGGGCTCAGGAGCTCAGAATAGCACGGGGGTGGGGAGACTAGGGTGCCTGTAGAGGAGGTCCGGGGAGACCTGGGCGAGCGCAGCCCGCCCTGGGGCCTGGCCTCGGAGGGTGGCCAGAGGGTGCTCCGGACAAGAGGGGAGGGACTCATCGCTCAGGCTCTTGCGGCTCTGCTTCCGTGTTGTGGATGGTACCTGGCGGCGCCATGCTGGGCCCCCTGCCGGTTTCGTCTCCCATGCCAAGTAGGTGGCCCTCCCAGCGCCAGGATCACAGCCCCTGAGCGCCTTTGTTTGGAAAGGAGGGAAGCCAGGGAAGCCAGGAGAGGATGGCGGGAAGCCTGCCAGGCACAAGCTGAGACCCGGCATCTAACCACGGTGGGGGCGGGAGGAGGGCGCCCTGCAGCATTCATGAAAGTAGGACCGCCTCCCTGGCCGGGGAAGGGTAGGGACTCAGAGAGGACCCTCAGGATCGGCAGCATCCAGTCGCCTGTGTGACGGACACGGAAGCTGAGGCCTGGAGAGGGGAAGGGAAGCGGGGAAGTCGAGGCTTGGGTCTTCTTCTTTTATTTTTTGTATGAGTGTACGGGGTACATGTGAAAGATTCTTACATGTATATAACACATAGTGATTGAGTTGGGGTTTTGGGGTGTCCATCACCCAAACGCAGGACATTTTTGTTGAGTGTAGTCACCTACTTGGAACTTCTAACTCCCCTGCTTATCTGTAAAATGGGAGGAGTAACAGTGCTCGCGCTTAATAACTGGAGATTCGCGTACTTGGACCCGTGCCTGGCATCTTAATCTCTGTAAGGCAGTCTTGGAAGAGGCTTGGGGGGGAAGAGTTCAGTCCTGTAAAAGAGAGAGTGCTGTGAGTCTGAGCTACACAGAAAAGCACAAGCTGCCTGGGTGGAGCGAGCTCTCCATCACCAGAAGTATTCGAGTCATGAGAGGCTTCCACATGCCCAGAATAAAATGAGAGGGGATGCGGTATTGAGCGGCAGCCGCAGAGACTAATGTCCTGACTGTGGCATCGGAAGACAGAGGCAGGGCTCCGACTGGCACCCAGCGCCCCTGAGTCCTCGGCCAGGTGTGTCTGTGCCGAGTTATCATCAAGTGGTGAGCACTGATTCTTCCCTCAGGCACAGCGGCTCTCAGCTGCCCAGGGTCTCATGGATTCGTGCAGAAATTACTTCTTGAATGACCCCCCCACCCCCCATTGGCTAGAGGGCAGGCATGGCTGTGAACAAGACGGATTAGAGCCCTGCTGAGAGAGTACACACACACACACACACACACACACACACACACACACACATCTCTTGTAGCACTGATGGCCACGTGGAGATCTGAGAGTGGGTGAG
>NW_007230505.1:0-539 GCF_000164805.1 Carlito syrichta | reverse complement strand
CCTCTCAGAACCCTTCCTCCCAACTTCTTTGGTTATAAATCCCCACCTGTCCTTATTGGAGTCAAAGTTGAATCCAGTCCCTCTTACTGCAAGGTCTCCTTGCAGTGGTCCCTACACTCATCATTGCAGGCCCCTTGAATAAAGTCTGCCTTATCACTTGCATAAGCGTTTGGATTAATGGTTTCTTTAACAGCGTCTCTTTCCAGTTTCCTCTTCTCAAAACACCAGTCACTTTGGAATAGGGCCCACCCTGACAATCCCTTTTTAACTTAGCTACCTTTTAAGAGACCATATTTCTGAATGCATTCACACTCTGAGGTGCTAGGAGTGAAGACCTCAAGATGTGAATTTTTGGAAAGGACATGATTCAGCCCACAACAGCCCAGAAGCCCCTTCAAGCTCCAGTAATTTCTTTAGTATGGCGTGTTGGGCTTATGATGTTCTCTCTCTTCCCTGCCTCCCTTTCTTCTCCACCTCCTTTTTCCCTTAACCATTTAATTCCTGACCTCTAGCTCCCACTTCACACAGAGTCACCCCTG
>NW_007230504.1:0-308 GCF_000164805.1 Carlito syrichta | reverse complement strand
CATGAAAAAATGCTCTGTATCACTAATCATCGGGGAAATGTAAATCAGAACCACAATGAAATACCATTTTACACCAGAGTGACCGTTATTAAAAAATCAAGAAATGATGGATGCTGGCATAGATGCAGAGAAAAAGTAATGCTTATACACTGTTGGTGATAGTGTGAATTAGTACAACCTCAATGGAAAGTGGTATGGAGATTTCTCAGACAACTAAAAGTAGATCTTACCATTTGACACAACAATCCCACCTCTAGGTATCTACCCAAAGGAACAGGCCTTTATATACAAAGGCACCCGCACCTGTA
>NW_007230503.1:0-452 GCF_000164805.1 Carlito syrichta | reverse complement strand
CAGGTTCTTGCTATTATGAACAATGCTGCGATAAACATACATGTGTAGGTATCTTTTTATAGAGTGATTTGAGTTCTTCTGGGTATATTCCCAGTAGGGGGATTGCGGGGTCATATGGAAGGTCAATATTTAGAACTTTCAGGACTCGCCATACTGATTTCCACAGAGGTTATACTAGTTTACACTCCCACCAACAGGGTAGAAGTCTTCCCTTTTCACCACATCCTCTCCAGCATCTGTTATTTTTTGAGTTATTGATGGCCATTCTGACTGGAGTTAGGGGTATCTCAGTGTTGTTTTAATTTACATTTCTTTGATGATTAGTGAGGCTGAATCTTTTTTCATGTATCTGTTGGCTGCTTCTATGTCTTCTTTTGAGAACTGTCTATTCATATCTTTTGTCCACTTTGCAATGGAGTTGTTTGTTTTTTTTTCTTTTCAGCTTGTTTGAG
>NW_007230502.1:0-478 GCF_000164805.1 Carlito syrichta | reverse complement strand
GCTCTGTTCTTTGTTTCTGTGATAGATCACTGAGTATGATCGACTCTAATTCCATCCAAGTTGCTGCAAAGTCCATATGCTTGTCCTTCTTTATGGCTGCATAATATTCAATTTGGCACACCACATCTTTAAATTAAAAAAAGAAAAGTACCAATTTTATTTTATTTTAAAACCAGGGAGCGCATGTGAAGTTGTTTTCCATGACACACAATGCTACAATACATTTTTTTAAAGATAAAAAAAAAGGTGTGCACATGTGCAGTGGTGTGTGTGTGTGCATGTGTGTGTGTGCACACATTCTGATTGCAACTACTCTGGTGACAGCAAAACCTAACTTGGCCTACAATTTCTCTTTGGAAGTCACATAGTGATTGTACTATTCATAGAGATGGAACCTCTCTTGTTCTGCTTTGAAAACCATAGTGTTGGCTCAGGGGCATATCCCAGACAGAACTCAGACCTGCCAGTTATCTCAGCA
>NW_007230501.1:0-481 GCF_000164805.1 Carlito syrichta | reverse complement strand
ACCTATAGTGTTTTTTCTGACTAGACCCTGTGATATACTGGAATTGCAACAGAGACTGACTATTGAATTACCTTCTTTGCTCTATTCTACATTTAAGTCTTTTTTTTTTTTTTTGAGTTAGAGTCTCACTCCATTGCCCAGACTGGAGTGCAGTGGCCGCTCCTGGTCACCGCAGCCTCGACCCGCTGGACTCTGGTGATCCTTCCGCCTCAGCCTTCCGAGTAGCCGGAATTACAGGTGCTCGCTACCACGCCCGGCTGATTTTTGATTTATTGTAGAGATGAGGTCTCGCCAAGTTGCCCAGGTGGGTCTTGAGCCCGCGGGCTCAGGCAATCCACTCACCTTAACCTCCCAAAGGCGTGGGATTACAGGCTGAACCACCGAGCCTGGCTCACATTTAAGTCTTATTCCCTACTGGAAAAGTTCTCCTTTCTAGCCCAATTCTTCAAATTCATGTGAAACCTTCATTTTTTGGAGGGAG
>NW_007230500.1:0-3624 GCF_000164805.1 Carlito syrichta | reverse complement strand
GGGATGCCTTAGCTCAAGGTTTGGAGTTCAATAAGTACTTTATAAAAAAGGAATCTCAGCTGCTCTGCTGTAAAGACAAGGAAAAATCTCTCTTATGCTAGCTCTTTAGTTCAATAACTAGTTAAAATCACAACCACCACTATCAGAAAAGTTTCTTGATCTTATCTTAGAACTCTTACCTTTCTCCTGATCTTACTTAGAACTCTTTGCAAGAGAAAGACAAAGAAATGTAAAGTAAGTAGTTTCCCCATAGACTATGGGTCCCCCAAAACAGGGTTTCTTTCCTCTTTATGGGTCTCCCAAGAGACTAGGTTAGTACCTAGAACTGAGTAAGCACCTAATAAATGTTGACTATAAAATAAGATGAATTAAAGTATTTTCCTTTTAATTTTTCTCATTGAAGTATATACATTCTTTAAAAGTGCACACATTCCCAAGTGTACAATTAGATGAATTTTTACAAACTTGAATCAACTGTGAAACCAGAGCCCAAATCAAAAAACAGAACAATATTATGATCTCAGAAGTCCCCCTTCTGCCCCCTTTCAATCATTACTCTCTAAATATAACCACCATTCTGAGTTCTAACAACACAGACAAATTTTGCTTTGGGGATTATTCAGTGTGTTTCCTTTTGTGACTGTATTCTTCCATTCAGCATTAGAATCTGAAATTTATCCATATTAATGCATGTGGTTTCAGCTTGTTAATTCTCATTGCTGTGTAGTGTTCTGTCACTGGTGCTATAGACTGAATGTTTTTCCTCCAAACTCATATGTTAAATCCCTAATCTCCAATGTGATGGTATTTGGAGATGGAGACTTTGGGAAGTAATTAGGGTTAGAGAAGGTCATGAGGGTAAGTCTTTTATGATGGGGTTAATGCCCTTATGAAAAGATGAAGAGTCAGGAAATCTCTCTCTCCCTCCCTGTTTCCCTCATTCTTTTTCTCATTCTTTCCTTCTGTACATACCAAAGAAAGGTCATACAGACATATGAGAAGATCGTTGTCTACAAACCAGGAATAGGCCCTCACAGGACACTGAATCAGCTGGCATTTTGATATTGGATTTCCCAGCATCCAGAACTCTTAAGAAATAAATGTTTGTTATTAAAGCCACCAAGTTTATGGTATTTTGTTATAGCATCTCAAACTAATCAGGACAATGGGAATATATCACAGTTGTTTGTCCGTTCCACCACTGATGGGCATGTGGTAGTTTTAGGTTTGGAACTATCAAACCTAAATATGATACTACAGAAGATCTAATACTTGTCTTTTGGTGATCATGTGTATGTTTTTCCATTGGATTATATTCCTGGAAATATAAATGTCAGCTCATAAGATGTGTACATTTTCAGCCTTGGTAGAAACTGCCAAATATTTTTCTAAAGTGTTTGTACCAGTGGATATACCCAGCAATAGTGTATGAATTTTCCACTGGTTTCATTTCCTTGCCAACATTTGATGCTGTCAGTCTTTTAAATTTTGGCCATATTGGTAGGTATGTAATGGGATCCCATTCTGTGTGCGTGTGATATATGTGTTATTTATTTTTATTTTGAGGTAATTGTAGATTCACACGGAGTTGTAAAAAAGAGCACGAAGAGATCCCAGGTACTCTTCACTCAGTTTCTCCCAATGGGAACATCTCACATATCTATAGTACTATACCACAACCAGAAAGTAGATATTGATGCAGCCCAACCTCAGTCAGATTTCCCATTTTGCATATACTTATTTGTATTGTGTTGTCTAGTTTTTATGCAAATTTATCGCATGTGCAGACTCATTGATTACCACAGTCAAGATACAAAACAATGTCATGAAAAGGATCTTTCCTGCTACCTTTTGTATCCACTGTTAACTCGACCCCACTCTCTAGTTCCTGATATTCACCAAATTCTTCCCCCATGTATAATTTTGTCATTTCAAGACTGTTCTATGAATGGAATCACATAGTTGACAACTTTTGAAATTGGCCTTTTTTTCCACTCAGCGTAATTAACTTGAGGTCCATCCAGGTTGCTGCATGCATCAGAATTATTTCTTTTAATTTCTGAGTAGAATTCTATGAACAAGCTTTTAAAAAGAGAATATATGTCTATTTCCAAATAATTATTTGCAGTGGTTTAATTTACTTCTTTCATACTCAAAGGATAGCAAAATAGATTTTCACATGTTCTTTTAGTTGTTATTTAGTTCAACAAACATTTATTTAGTACCAACTGCAGGCTGAGCATTGTGCTAGATTCTGGGCACCAAGAGACCCACTGTATTATAAGTGGCAAGACAGTTATATATGTCGGTCAGAAGTTAAGAAGGAAATCATTGACTTTTTGAGGATGTAGGTAGAAGTTGAGTCTAGGAGATACTTTTAGGGGTACGATGCATAAACCAAGTTTTAGAAGACAAAAACTGATGTCTGTGGATGAGAGAAGAAGGAGGGAAGAGCTTTCAGAGGGAAAAAACAGCTTGAGTGTAAGCACAGAGGTGAGAAGAAGTCTATATTCAATGTGGAACTCAGCACACCAGCATTAGCTATGCCTAAAAAGTGGGTGGAACTGCTGAAAAGATGGAGAGTTAAGGAATAACACCATCTTTCAGGAACACACATTCTTATGGAAGACACAGTCCCAAGCTGCTGCCCAGGTACCAACAGCAGAATCCCACTAAGATCCCTAAACCACCCCTGCAAACTTCGTAAAACTAATCAGGGAAGAAAGGAGGGGGAGAAATGGAAATAAACCAGGCCTGCAGAACTTCAGCATTAATCATCAGGTCAGCTTGTCTTCTGACCTGCTACCTTAGAGTTGTTTAGTGTCTATTGTCTTAGAATCACATAGACTCTGTCACAAGATTATAGTTCCCCTTAATCGCTCCATAGACAACAATGCACATATAAATTTCCCATTTGAGATATTTCTTCAAGTCCTGCATACCTTCAAAACTATTGATGCTAGCTGGTCTGAAGAACCCCATTAAGAGCTGACTCACCACGGAATGCAGTTTCCAAATCCTGATGATTTCGTCCCCCTTACAGGACCATCCTTTCCCTCCACAATCCCCTTAAAAAGTCCCAGCTCAGAATTCCTCAGCGAGATGGATTTGAGGGTCTCCTCCTATCTTCTTGTTTGGTACCCTGCAATCATCAAACTCATTCTCTGCTGCAAACCATGCTGTCTCGATGTATTGGTCTGTTCCTGTGCAGTAGGTATATTAACCTGTTGGTCCTGTAACAATAATATAAGTCTTCTGGGTTCTAGCTACACTGCTTTGCAGTTTCACTATTGTCCAAGGTTGCACAGCTTACAAGCAACAAGGCCAGTTTCTTAATTGCATGATCTGTCTTCAGAGTCCTTGCCCTGGTATACTAATGTGAGGAGAGGCAGGAGAAAAGTCTCTAGGACATTGGGTTCAGTCAAGGTGGAGGCAACCCACCTGGTCGGAGGTGCTAAAGTGGACAGCAGATCCGGAGGGCACATTCCTACAGCATCAGAGGACTGGGAAGCTCAGTCCTCCTTTCAAGAGGTTACCAGGGGAAGTAAGGGTTCTCATCATCTACTCATATCATCTAAATCAACACACTCAAACCAAGTCTGTTGGTCTCATGGAAGTTTGCAG
>NW_007230499.1:0-4100 GCF_000164805.1 Carlito syrichta | reverse complement strand
CTTTCAGGGAGCAAACCTGTACTCCCACTGCATGGACAGATTACAAGGCAGTGGGAAGTGGGTTCCAGAGTACCCATATACCTGTCAGTGGATACTGGGATCTGCAGATAGATTTTGAGTCACAGCTTCCCCCTCAATTCAATCTCAAAACTGCAAAAAAGTACAGGCCCCAACCCACAGTCCAGTTTCAGAATTAAACAAAGCTAGATTATCCACATAAGGAAGAATAGGATATTGAGCAAACAGAAGTAAAAGAAACCCCACCATCCCTGAACAACAGAATTAAAGAAGAGGGGAAAAGGTGTATGGGGAGGAAGTGGGGAGGAAAATCTACACAAGTGAAAAAAAAATAAAAGAAGAATATGGGTCTCACACAGATCCCTGGGAGGTCAGGAACTGAGAAAAGAGACTTCAGAATGCAAATAATAAAGAGCAAACAATGAAGAATGACTGGTCACATACTACAAACTCAGACATCAAGACATTAATAGAGAGAATAAAAAGGATTGAGGAGAGACAAGAGGAAAACAGGAAGGAGTTGATAGCTGAGATAGCAGCAAAGAATACTGTGATTGAAATAAATAACAAACTAATAAGAATGGAAAACAGAATTAGCTAAGCAGAAGACTCTCAGAGAATGAGGACAAAAATATAAAACTAACCTAAACTGTCAAAAACATAGAAAAGAAGCTTAAAAAGACAGCACAAAACCTTCAAGAGATGAGTGATTATTTCAAGAGGCCAAACCTAAGAGTAATTGAACTTCCTGAGGCAGAAAGATAGACAGGTCCCACCCTGGAACAGACATTCCATAAAATTATTCAAGAAAAGTTCCTTCATCTCATTAGTGATGCAAAAAATTCAAATACAAGAAAATCAGAGAACCCCTGCAAGACAAAAAATGAGAAAACCAACCCCTGGACACATAATAATTTGCCTAAACAAAGTAGGTGTAAAAGAAAAAATCCCAATGGCAGCAAGAGAAAAAGGTCAGACTACCTACTGGGGAAGACCAATTAGAATAGCAGCAGATTAATCTACAGAAGCACTTCAGGCTAGGAGAACTTGGAGCCCAATCTTCAAAGTACTCAAAGAAAAACTATTTCAACCAAGAATGACCTACCTAGATAAGCTAAGCTTCATCAGTGAGGGAGAATTAAAATCTTTCTGAGACATTCAATCCCTAAGAACTTATGCTGTCTCTACAAGAAACACTTAAGAAAGTATTAAACACAGAAGAAAGAGAAAAAAAGAACAACAACTTGCTTCACAAGAGTGCAGGAAAAATATTGAAAACTCACATGAATCAACCCAAAAAATTAAAAGAAAGACAACAAACAAACAGGAACAACAACAACTCTATAGGAGCCACATGTCAGGGATAAACTCACATTTCAATAATTAGCCTGAAGGATAATGGACTAAATGCACCACTGAAAATACACAGAATGGCAAAATGGATAAAATATCACGAGGTAACAATATATTGTCTCCAAGAGATTCATCTCACCAGAAAGGACACTCATAGACTCAAAGTAAGAGGATGGGAAGTAAAATTTCAGGTGAATGGAACACAAAAGAAAGCAAGAGTTATGATCTTAATATCAGACAAAATATCCTTTAAGCTATCAAAAATTTTAAAAGATACATAAGGTCACTATATGATGATAAAAGATTCAATCCATCAACAAGAAAGATCCATCCAAAACATATACGCACCCAACATAGGAGTACCAACTTTCATAAAACAGTTTCTAGGCAAACTTAAAGAAGATATTGACTCTAACACTATCATAGCTAGGGACTTTAATAACCTACTCACAACCCTTGACAGATCATCAGAACAAAAAATCAGCAAGGAGATCTGGAACCTCAATGGAACTCTTAAACAAATAGACTTAATTGATACATACAGAACACTCTACTCAATGACCATAGTAGATACATTCTACTTAACACCACATGAAATATACTCTAAGATTGGCCACATCCTTGGCCATAAATCAAGCATAAACAAATTTCATAAGACTGAAATTTTGCCATGTACCTTCTCAGATCGAAGTGGATAAAAATAAATATCAACACCAGCAAAGCTCCCCCAAAACCCACAAAAACATGGGCACTAAATAGCATGATGGTAAGCAACTTCTGGGTCAACATGGAAATCAAAACAGAGATTAAGAGACCTAGAAACCAATGAAAATAAAGAAACATCTTACCAAAAATCTCTGGGATGCCATGAAGCAGTAGTAAGAGGGGAATTCATATCTCTACAAACACACATGAAGAAAATGGAAAGATCACAAGTTAACAGCCTAACAAGCCACCTAAGGAAGCTGGAAAAGCAAGACCACCAAAACCCTAACTTCAGCAGAAGAATCCAGATCACCAAAATAAAAGCCCAAATCCGGGACATAGAAGACAAAAAGATAATACCAAAATCAATGAAACAAAAAGCTGGTTCTTTGAAAGGATAAACACAAAGTTCCCCTTGCTAGACTGACCAAGAGAAAGAGAGGAAAATCTCAAATAAATACAATCAGAAACACAAAAGATGATGTCACATCTGACCTCGAAGGAATACAAAAGATTATCAAAGACTACTATGTACACTTGTATGGAAACAAACTTGAAAACCTAAAGGAAATGGAGGACTTTCTGCCATCACAAAACCTCCCTAGGTTGAAACAAGAAGAAATCAGGACCCTAAATAGAACAACAATATCCAGGAAATTGACTATGTCATAAGAAAACTACCTACCAAAAAAGTCCTGGACCAGATGGCTTTCCAGCAGAATTCTACAAAACATATAAGGAGGAGCTAATACCTATCCTATTGAAAGTATTCCAGGCAATTGAGAAAGATGTAACTTTCCCCAATCATTTTATGAAATTAACATCACATTGATATCCAAGCAAGGTAAAGAACCAACAAAGAAAGAGAACTACAGGCCAATATGCTTGATGAATATAGATGCTAAAATTCTCAACAAGATCCTAGCAAACTGGATTCAACAACACATCTCAAAAATCTTCCACCAAGACCAGGTAGGCTTCATCCCCGGGATGCAGTGCTGGTTCCACATTCCCAAGACCATAAATGTAATTAAATACATCAATAGATGTTAAAACAAAAACCACATAATTATATCATTAGATGCAGAAAAAGGATTTGATAGAATCCAGCACCCCTTCTTGATAAAAACCCTCAAACATCTAGGCATAGGCGGAACATATCTCAAAATAGTAAGAGCCATATATGAGAAACCCACAGCCAGCATACTGCTAAATAGAAAGAAATTGGAATCATTTCCCCTGACAACTGAAACGACACCCTTCTCCTGTTCAACATAGTTTTGGAAGTAGAGCAATCAGAGAAAAGAAGGCAATCAGGGGTATCCAAATAGGAAAAGAGGAAATCAAGTTATCTCTCTTTGCAGACGACATGATTCTACACCTTGAAAACCCAAGAGAATCTGTCAAAAACCTCCTTGCACTAATAAAGGACATTGGCAAAGTCTCAGGGTATAAAATAAATGTGCAAAAGACAATCGCATTTCTATACACCAATAATAAACAAACAGAAATCCAAATAAAAAGCACAATTCCATTCACAGTAGCCCCCCAAAATGAAATACCTTGGCATCTTCCTAACGCGAGATATGAAAGATCTTTACAACTAAAACTACAAAAACGCCCCTCAAAGAAATCAAAGATGACACAAACAAGTGGAAAAATATTACATGCTCATGGACTGGAAGACTCAACATTGTTAAGATGTTCATTCTACCTAAGGCAATCTACAGATTTAAAGCAATACCCATTAAATTACGAGCAACATTCTTCTCAGACCTAGAAACAACAATACAGGAATCCATATTGAAACATAAATGACAAAGACTAGCTGAAATAATCCTCAGTAAAAAAAACAAAGCAGGAAGTATCACACTCCCAGACTTTAAACTTTATTATAAAGCTACAGTAATCAAAATAGTCTGGCATTGGTACAACAGGCATATAGACCAATGGAATAGAATTTAGATTCCAGAAGCAAAACCTCAATTTCTCAACCAATTCATCTTTGAAAAAGCCTCCACCAC
>NW_007230498.1:0-4368 GCF_000164805.1 Carlito syrichta | reverse complement strand
CTTTCAGGGAGCAAACCTGTACTCCCACTGCATGGACAGATTACAAGGCAGTGGGAAGTGGGTTCCAGAGTACCCATATACCTGTCAGTGGATACTGGGATCTGCAGATAGATTTTGAGTCACAGCTTCCCCCTCAATTCAATCTCAAAACTGCAAAAAAGTACAGGCCCCAACCCACAGTCCAGTTTCAGAATTAAACAAAGCTAGATTATCCACATAAGGAAGAATAGGATATTGAGCAAACAGAAGTAAAAGAAACCCCACCATCCCTGAACAACAGAATTAAAGAAGAGGGGAAAAGGTGTATGGGGAGGAAGTGGGGAGGAAAATCTACACAAGTGAAAAAAAAATAAAAGAAGAATATGGGTCTCACACAGATCCCTGGGAGGTCAGGAACTGAGAAAAGAGACTTCAGAATGCAAATAATAAAGAGCAAACAATGAAGAATGACTGGTCACATACTACAAACTCAGACATCAAGACATTAATAGAGAGAATAAAAAGGATTGAGGAGAGACAAGAGGAAAACAGGAAGGAGTTGATAGCTGAGATAGCAGCAAAGAATACTGTGATTGAAATAAATAACAAACTAATAAGAATGGAAAACAGAATTAGCTAAGCAGAAGACTCTCAGAGAATGAGGACAAAAATATAAAACTAACCTAAACTGTCAAAAACATAGAAAAGAAGCTTAAAAAGACAGCACAAAACCTTCAAGAGATGAGTGATTATTTCAAGAGGCCAAACCTAAGAGTAATTGAACTTCCTGAGGCAGAAAGATAGACAGGTCCCACCCTGGAACAGACATTCCATAAAATTATTCAAGAAAAGTTCCTTCATCTCATTAGTGATGCAAAAAATTCAAATACAAGAAAATCAGAGAACCCCTGCAAGACAAAAAATGAGAAAACCAACCCCTGGACACATAATAATTTGCCTAAACAAAGTAGGTGTAAAAGAAAAAATCCCAATGGCAGCAAGAGAAAAAGGTCAGACTACCTACTGGGGAAGACCAATTAGAATAGCAGCAGATTAATCTACAGAAGCACTTCAGGCTAGGAGAACTTGGAGCCCAATCTTCAAAGTACTCAAAGAAAAACTATTTCAACCAAGAATGACCTACCTAGATAAGCTAAGCTTCATCAGTGAGGGAGAATTAAAATCTTTCTGAGACATTCAATCCCTAAGAACTTATGCTGTCTCTACAAGAAACACTTAAGAAAGTATTAAACACAGAAGAAAGAGAAAAAAAGAACAACAACTTGCTTCACAAGAGTGCAGGAAAAATATTGAAAACTCACATGAATCAACCCAAAAAATTAAAAGAAAGACAACAAACAAACAGGAACAACAACAACTCTATAGGAGCCACATGTCAGGGATAAACTCACATTTCAATAATTAGCCTGAATGATAATGGACTAAATGCACCACTGAAAATACACAGAATGGCAAAATGGATAAAATATCACGAGGTAACAATATATTGTCTCCAAGAGATTCATCTCACCAGAAAGGACACTCATAGACTCAAAGTAAGAGGATGGGAAGTAAAATTTCAGGTGAATGGAACACAAAAGAAAGCAAGAGTTATGATCTTAATATCAGACAAAATATCCTTTAAGCTATCAAAAATTTTAAAAGATACATAAGGTCACTATATGATGATAAAAGATTCAATCCATCAACAAGAAAGATCCATCCAAAACATATACGCACCCAACATAGGAGTACCAACTTTCATAAAACAGTTTCTAGGCAAACTTAAAGAAGATATTGACTCTAACACTATCATAGCTAGGGACTTTAATAACCTACTCACAACCCTTGACAGATCATCAGAACAAAAAATCAGCAAGGAGATCTGGAACCTCAATGGAACTCTTAAACAAATAGACTTAATTGATACATACAGAACACTCTACTCAATGACCATAGTAGATACATTCTACTTAACACCACATGAAATATACTCTAAGATTGGCCACATCCTTGGCCATAAATCAAGCATAAACAAATTTCATAAGACTGAAATTTTGCCATGTACCTTCTCAGATCGAAGTGGAATAAAAATAAATATCAACACCAGCAAAGCTCCCCCAAAACCCACAAAAACATGGGCACTAAATAGCATGATGGTAAGCAACTTCTGGGTCAACATGGAAATCAAAACAGAGATTAAGAGACCTAGAAACCAATGAAAATAAAGAAACATCTTACCAAAAATCTCTGGGATGCCATGAAGCAGTAGTAAGAGGGGAATTCATATCTCTACAAACACACATGAAGAAAATGGAAAGATCACAAGTTAACAGCCTAACAAGCCACCTAAGGAAGCTGGAAAAGCAAGACCACCAAAACCCTAACTTCAGCAGAAGAATCCAGATCACCAAAATAAAAGCCCAAATCCGGGACATAGAAGACAAAAAGATAATACCAAAATCAATGAAACAAAAAGCTGGTTCTTTGAAAGGATAAACACAAAGTTCCCCTTGCTAGACTGACCAAGAGAAAGAGAGGAAAATCTCAAATAAATACAATCAGAAACACAAAAGATGATGTCACATCTGACCTCGAAGGAATACAAAAGATTATCAAAGACTACTATGTACACTTGTATGGAAACAAACTTGAAAACCTAAAGGAAATGGAGGACTTTCTGCCATCACAAAACCTCCCTAGGTTGAAACAAGAAGAAATCAGGACCCTAAATAGAACAACAATATCCAGGAAATTGACTATGTCATAAGAAAACTACCTACCAAAAAAGTCCTGGACCAGATGGCTTTCCAGCAGAATTCTACAAAACATATAAGGAGGAGCTAATACCTATCCTATTGAAAGTATTCCAGGCAATTGAGAAAGATGTAACTTTCCCCAATCATTTTATGAAATTAACATCACATTGATATCCAAGCAAGGTAAAGAACCAACAAAGAAAGAGAACTACAGGCCAATATGCTTGATGAATATAGATGCTAAAATTCTCAACAAGATCCTAGCAAACTGGATTCAACAACACATCTCAAAAATCTTCCACCAAGACCAGGTAGGCTTCATCCCCGGGATGCAGTGCTGGTTCCACATTCCCAAGACCATAAATGTAATTAAATACATCAATAGATGTTAAAACAAAAACCACATAATTATATCATTAGATGCAGAAAAAGGATTTGATAGAATCCAGCACCCCTTCTTGATAAAAACCCTCAAACATCTAGGCATAGGCGGAACATATCTCAAAATAGTAAGAGCCATATATGAGAAACCCACAGCCAGCATACTGCTAAATAGAAAGAAATTGGAATCATTTCCCCTGACAACTGAAACGACACCCTTCTCCTGTTCAACATAGTTTTGGAAGTAGAGCAATCAGAGAAAAGAAGGCAATCAGGGGTATCCAAATAGGAAAAGAGGAAATCAAGTTATCTCTCTTTGCAGACGACATGATTCTACACCTTGAAAACCCAAGAGAATCTGTCAAAAACCTCCTTGCACTAATAAAGGACATTGGCAAAGTCTCAGGGTATAAAATAAATGTGCAAAAGACAATCGCATTTCTATACACCAATAATAAACAAACAGAAATCCAAATAAAAAGCACAATTCCATTCACAGTAGCCCCCCAAAATGAAATACCTTGGCATCTTCCTAACGCGAGATATGAAAGATCTTTACAACTAAAACTACAAAACGCCCCTCAAAGAAATCAAAGATGACACAAACAAGTGGAAAAATATTACATGCTCATGGACTGGAAGACTCAACATTGTTAAGATGTTCATTCTACCTAAGGCAATCTACAGATTTAAAGCAATACCCATTAAATTACGAGCAACATTCTTTTCAGACCTAGAAACAACAATACAGGAATCCATATTGAAACATAAATGACAAAGACTAGCTGAAATAATCCTCAGTAAAAAAAACAAAGCAGGAAGTATCACACTCCCAGACTTTAAACTTTATTATAAAGCTACAGTAATCAAAATAGTCTGGCATTGGTACAACAGGCATATAGACCAATGGAATAGAATTTAGATTCCAGAAGCAAAACCTCAATTTCTCAACCAATTCATCTTTGAAAAAGCCTCCACCACCTACCACTGGGGAGACGAGAACCTATTCAGTAAATGGTGCTAGGAAAACTGGCTAACCACATTCAGAAGATTGAAACAGACCCCTACTTATTCCCACACACAAAAATTAACTCTAAATGTATCAGAGACCTAAATATAAAACCTCAAACTATAAGAACCTTAGAAAATGCAGGAGATACTTTTATGGAAATTGGAAATGGCAGCCTATTCCTGATCAAAACACTAAGTGTCCATGCCATAAGAGATAAGATAGACATGTGGGACTTCG
>NW_007230497.1:0-364 GCF_000164805.1 Carlito syrichta | reverse complement strand
TACCTACCAGGGGAAACCATTCAGAATTATGCAGACTTATCTATAAAAATACTACAGGCCAGAAGGAATTGGACTCCAATCTTTAATGTTCTTAAAGATAAGCAATTTCTACCAAGAATATTCTACCTAGCCAAGCTAGGTTTCATCAATGACAGAGCATTACAATCCTTCCTAGACATCCAATCTCTAAGAGAATATGCTGCTTCCAGACCAGCTCTAAAGGGGATGCTTAAAAAGGTGCTGTGTACAGAAGAAAAAAGAAACAAAAGAAAGACTATATACTTCACAAGATCACAAACAAACACAGAAGCAGCCGAATATACAGCATACACACAGAAGTACAAACACACACATATAAGGGAAA
>NW_007230496.1:0-622 GCF_000164805.1 Carlito syrichta | reverse complement strand
TTGAATGTGATCATAAGACATGAAAAATGAATATCTTATAGTCTTACATTCTTAAAACTTTTCCTATCACTTTTGTACTTATTAGGCCTTTCCTTTAGGATTTCTGCCATTTCTTTGTATGACCTTCAGCCCAGAATAGAAATAGAAATTCAGTTACAATTTATTCTATTATTTTAAAAGCTTAGTTTATTTAAAAACAAAGCAATGCAGACACACAATAAAATTCCCAACAGAACGTACAGGTATATACCCCAATTCTCAGTATCTATTACCCTATTGTGTATGAAGATTTAACCATCTAATCTCCTTTTTCTTGAGTCAGAATTTCACTCTTTCAGCAAGGCTAGCATAGTGGCGAACTCATGGCTACCGCAGCCTTGACTTGCTGGGTTCAGGCAATCCCTTCCATCTTAGCCTTCCAGGTAGCTGAAACTAAAAGTATGCGCCACCATGCCCAGCTAATTTTTTTATTTATTGAAGCGATGAGGTCTCACCAAGTTTGGGCTCAGGCAATTATCTCGCCTCCACCTCCCTAAGTGCCAGGATTACAAGCATGAGCCACTGTGCCCAGCACCCAAATCTTAAAAAAGAAAACAAAAATGGTAGCAAGCTGCACACATTT
>NW_007230495.1:0-540 GCF_000164805.1 Carlito syrichta | reverse complement strand
TCTAGTTTGCATTCCCACCAGCAGTGAAGAAGAGCTCCTTTTTTTCCATATCCTCACCAGCAACTGTTGTTGTTTGTTTCATTAATGATGGCCTTTTTTATTGGGGTTAGGTGGTATCTCAATGTAATTTTGATTTACATTTCTCTAATTATTAGTGAGGCTGAAGACTTTTTCATATGTCTGCTGGCAGCCCATATCTCTTCTTTAGAGAAGTGTCTATTCATGTCTTTTGTCCACTTTTCCATGGGGCTGTTTGCTTTTTCATTTTGGTACATTTGAGTTCCTTATAGATTCTGGATGTTAGGCCTTTGTCAGATATACAGTTGGAAAATATTTTTTCCCAGTCTGTGGGCTGTCTCCCTGCTCTCTTAATGGTTTCTTTTGCTTTGCAGAAGCTTTTCAGTTGGAAGAGGTCCCATTTGTCTATCTTATTTCTTATGGCATGGGCACTTGGGGTTTTGATTAGGAATTGGCTGCCAGTTCCAATTTCGATTGGGGTGTCTTTTGCATTTTCTAAGGTTCTTATAGTTTGAGGTTTTT
>NW_007230494.1:0-427 GCF_000164805.1 Carlito syrichta | reverse complement strand
CAATATACCGACTTAAAGAGACCCATCTCACTAGAAGGGACATACACAGATTCAAAGTAAGAGGATGGGAAACAAATTTTCAGGTGAATGGAGCACAAAAGAAAAGAGGAGTCACGATCCTAATTTCAGACAAAATACCCTTTAGCTATCAAAAATTAAAAAAGATACAGAGGGCCACTACACAATGATAAAAGATTCACTCCACCAACGAGAAATATCTATCTTAAACATATATGCACCCAACATAGGTGCACCAACTTTCATAAAGCAACTTCTAGGAAAACTAAAGAAAGATACTGACTCTAACACCATCATGACTGGGACTTTAATACCCCACTCACACCCCTAGACAGATCATCAGGACAAAATATAAGCAATGAGATCCGGAACCTCAATGTGACTCTTGACCTAATGAACTTAATTGATA
>NW_007230493.1:0-513 GCF_000164805.1 Carlito syrichta | reverse complement strand
TCATAGGTAGGAGTTCTGTTTCAATCTTCTGCATATGGTCAGCCAGTTTTCCCAGCACCATTTACTGAATAGGTTTTCCTCTCCCCAGTAGTTGTTGTTGGAGGCTTTGTCAAAGATGAGT
Organism: Carlito syrichta; assembly: GCF_000164805.1. NCBI lineage: Eukaryota > Metazoa > Chordata > Mammalia > Primates > Tarsiidae > Carlito > Carlito syrichta. Next base: position 392 of record NW_007230493.1, on the reverse strand, counting down.
TGGTTGAGAAATTGAGGCTTTGCTTCCGGAATTCCTATCCTGTTCCATTGGTGAATGATAGTTGAGATGTGTTTTTGGATCTGATTTGCTAGAATCTTGTTGAGGATTTTTGTACCAATAACAGGCTGTATTGATTACTGTAGCCTTATAGTAAAGTTTGAAGTCTGAAACCTCCTGCTTTGTTTCTTTTGCTAAGGATTGTTTTAGTTATTCGTGGTCATTTATGTTTCCATATGAATTTCTGTATTGTCATTTTGAGGTCTGAGAAGAATGATGTTGGTAGTTTAATGGGTGTTGTGTTGAATCTGTAGATTGCTTTTGGTAGGATGGATATCTTAACAATGTTGATTCTTCCTATCCATGAGCATGGAATATTTTTCCATTTGTTTGTG
>NW_007230492.1:0-639 GCF_000164805.1 Carlito syrichta | reverse complement strand
TGGGTCATCCATTATGAAAGAGGGCTAGTTACTGGGGCACCGATCAGAAAAAGGAGGGCCAGTAACTGGGCCACCAATACAAGAGAAGAGTGAGTCACTGTAGAACACATCACAGAAGAGTGCCAGTTGTGGGACATTCATTACAGAGGATGGCCAGTCGCTGGGGCAATCATCACAGAAATACACTACTTACTGCAGCTGCAATCAGAAAGTTAACAAGTCACTGGGGGAAAAAAATCACAGAGTAGAGCCAGAAACTGAAGGACCCATCAGAGAGAAGGGCTAGTCACTGGGTCAACCATAAGAAAAGATAGCATGTTACTTGGGCACCATCACTGAGGACAGCCAGTCACTGAGGAAACTATCACAGATGAGACCCAGTCACTGAGGCATCAATCCCACAGTATGGCAAGTAATTGAGTCACCATTCAAGGAAAGGGAAAGGCACTTGATATCCCATTAGTAGGAGGCCCAATCACTGAGAAATCGGTCACAGAGGAAGCACTGTCATTGAGGTGTCCATACAATATGAAGGTCAGTCATTCTGGCAAACATCACAGAGCTTGCACAGTCACTGAGGCACGCATCCTAGAGAAAGATCAGTGATTTCAGAGCCCATATTAGTGGAGTGTTGGAAGC
>NW_007230491.1:0-543 GCF_000164805.1 Carlito syrichta | reverse complement strand
CATTACAGAGGATGGCCAGTCGCTGGGGCAATCATCACAGAAATACACTACTTACTGCAGCTGCAATCAGAAAGTTAACAAGTCACTGGGGGAAAAAAATCAGAGTAGAGCCAGAAACTGAAGGACCCATCAGAGAGAAGGGCTAGTCACTGGGTCAACCATAAGAAAAGATAGCATGTTACTTGGGCACCATCACTGAGGACAGCCAGTCACTGAGGAAACTATCACAGATGAGACCCAGTCACTGAGGCATCAATCCCACAGTATGGCAAGTAATTGAGTCACCATTCAAGGAAAGGGAAAGGCACTTGATATCCCATTAGTAGGAGGCCCAATCACTGAGAAATCGGTCACAGAGGAAGCACTGTCATTGAGGTGTCCATACAATATGAAGGTCAGTCATTCTGGCAAACATCACAGAGCTTGCACAGTCACTGAGGCACGCATCCTAGAGAAAGATCAGTGATTTCAGAGCCCATATTAGTGGAGTGTTGGAAGCAGGCCACGGAGGCCCACTAAGCATTAAGGATCAGGGAGGGCCGT
>NW_007230490.1:0-575 GCF_000164805.1 Carlito syrichta | reverse complement strand
CAATCAGTTGGGCACCATCACAGAAGTGAACCTGTCACTGAAGCAACAATAATGGAGAAGACCCAATTACTGAATCACCTATAACAAACAAGGTAAAATCTCTGGACCCTCATCACAGAGGCGGGACAGTCATAAGGGAAGCCCTTACCAAATATGGCTTCTAACTGCAACACGCATCACAGAGTTGGACTTCTCACTGTGGCACCCATCACAAAGGTGGTCCATTCACTGGGGCACCCATTATGAAGGAAAGACAGTCTTTGGGACAAGCTTCACAGAGGAGGACTAGTCACTGTGAAAACCATTAGGGTATAAGCCCAGTAAATTGGGTATCAGTCACAGAGGTGGTTAAGTCACTAGAGTTCCAGTAATGGGGAAGACCTAGTCGCTGGGATACATAAAACAGATGAGGGACAATCTTGGGCCAACCATCAGAGAAGCTTGTCATTCAAAGGGGCACCCCTCACAGTGGAGTTCTAGTCACTGGAACATTCATCACAGATTTGGGCTACTCACTAAGGCAAAGAATCACAGAAGATAGTCACTGAGTTAGTCATCACATGAGGGAGCCTGTC
>NW_007230489.1:0-367 GCF_000164805.1 Carlito syrichta | reverse complement strand
CAGTATATAAATGCAATAAAGATATGATTTTATTATAACTTAAACAGAGTACCTAGTATTTTAAATTGCTTTATTCTTTACTTCTATTGTTTAATATGATTCTCCAAGTTGGGAAGTTAGATTTGTCACTTTAGATGTTTTCCTAGAGTACACCTTGAGAAAGTGTAATACATCTAATACAATTATATGTTTATATTTGACTCTTTACATTGTTTTAGCAAAGTGCAATGCAGTGCATAGTAGAAGGGAATATAACTTTAATATACATAGGTATTGCCATTAAATACCTTCAAGTCTACTGAAGAGCTGTGTAAAACAAAATTGAGTACTTCATTGTGTAGGGTAATCTATGAAGTGTTTGATTTTT
>NW_007230488.1:0-491 GCF_000164805.1 Carlito syrichta | reverse complement strand
GCGAGGGAGAATTAAAATCTTTCCCAGATATCTAATCCCTAAAAGCATATGCCACAACAAAACCACCTCTACATGAAACACTTAAGAAAGTACTAAATACAGAACAAAAGGAAAAAAGAACAGCATTCTTCACAAGAGTACAGGAAAAAAATAAAATACACATGAACCAACCCCAAAACCCAAAGAAAGACAAAAAACAAACTAGAAGAACAACAACTCGATAAGAACTCTATGATAGGGATGAACTCTCACATTTCAATAATTAGCCTGAATGTGAATGGACTAAATGCACCACTGATAAGACAGAATGGAAAAATGGATAAAATATCACCAGGCAACAATATACTGCCTTCAAGAGACCGATCTCACTAGAAAGGACATGCACAGATTCAAAGTAAGAGATGGGAACAAATTTTAGCGAATGTACACAAAAGAAAGGAGGATCGCGATCCTAATTTCAGACGATACCATTTAAGCTAACAAAAATTTAA
>NW_007230487.1:0-468 GCF_000164805.1 Carlito syrichta | reverse complement strand
TAAGATTAATAAACAGCACTTCAGAATTAACCGCATAAGGGCTGTGCTTGCAGCAAGGTTTCACAAGACAAGGCACCCAGATTTTTTCTTCCCATGCCTGGCTTGCAGAGCAGCTCTCCGAGCCATTTCATAAACCTCCCTCACTCCATCTTTGGTCTTTGCTGAACACTCCATGTACCCAAAAGCGTCAATCTTGTTTGCCATATCTCTGCCTTCTTCAAGTTTTACCGGCTCCTGCTTCATCTTGGCTAGCTCCCGCCTTGTGTGCTCATCATTCCGAAGATCCTTCTTGTTCCCAACCAGGATGATGGGCACGTTGGGACAGAAATTCTTGACTTCGCGAGTCCATTTTTCTGGGATGTTTTCTAAACTCTCAGAGCTGTCGATGGAGAAACATCAATATAACATCGGTATCTGGGTAGGAGAGCGGCCTCAGACGATCATAATCTTCCTGCCCAGCTGTGTCCC
>NW_007230486.1:0-358 GCF_000164805.1 Carlito syrichta | reverse complement strand
AGTCCATATTTTTTCCTTTTTTACAACTTCATAATATTCCATTGTGTATATGTACCACTTTTTTTTTTTTTTAATCCAGTCCAGCTTCAATGGGCAGCATGGTTGGTTCTATGATTTTGCTATTGTGAATAGAGTTGCAAGAAACATGCATGTGCAGGTATCTTTTTTATAGAATGATTTGTGTTCTTCCGGGTATATTCCCAATAGGGGGATTGCTGGGTCATATGGAAGGTCAATTTCTAGTTCTTTCAGAAATCACCACAATGTCTTCCAAACAGGTTGCCCTAGTTTGCGATCCCACAAGCAATGTAGAAGCATTCCTTTTTCTCTGCATCCTCACCAGCATCTGTTGTTTTGT
>NW_007230485.1:0-430 GCF_000164805.1 Carlito syrichta | reverse complement strand
GCGGTTGGTGCGGGTCTCCTCGGCCGGTGGTGACGAGCTACCCGTCCCAGAGGCCGCGGCGGCGGCGGGGGCGGGGCTGCGGCGGCGGCGGGACAGTGCAGTGCAGCCCAACGTCCGGTCGCTGCGACGTCGCAGCGGTGGCGGTGGCCGAGCTCGGCCTGAAGAGCGGGCTGCAGTGCTGGGGCCCCAGCCCTGGGGCGAGCGTCAGAGACCCACTGCAGATCTCCCTTGGGCGGCTTCAGACGCCGGGTGGCCCGCTCGCCATCTTCAGTACTCGACCGATTTCTTTCTCTCTTTTTTTTGAGTCGGAGCCTCACTGGTCGCCCAGACCTGCCGGCTCCGGCGATCCTCCCGCCTCAGCCTTCCGAGTAGCCGGGATTACAGGACTGAGCTGCCACGCCCGGCTGATTTTTTGATTTACTGTAGAGCT
>NW_007230484.1:0-407 GCF_000164805.1 Carlito syrichta | reverse complement strand
CTGAGCCTGGCCAACACCTTAGTTGAAATCAGCCTTGTGACTCTCTAAGTAGAGGCCTCTGTCACTCTATGCCAGACTTCTGACCTACAGAACTGTGAGTTCATAAGTGGGTGTTAGACTGGGCACAGTGGCTCACACCTATAATCCCAGCAATTTGGAAGGCCAAGGCGAAAAGATTGCTTAAGCCCAAGAGTCCGAGACCAGCCTGGGCAACACAGTAAGGCCTTGTTTCTACAAAATCTCAAAAACTTAGCTGGGTGTGTGGCACGTGCCTATAGTCCCAGGTACTCGGGAGGCTGAGGTGTAAAGATCGCCTGAGCCTAGGATGTTGAGGCTGTGGTGAGCCATGATTGTGCCACTGCACCCCAGCCTGGGTGATAGAGACCCAAATAAAAAAAAAGTGGGTG
>NW_007230483.1:0-4958 GCF_000164805.1 Carlito syrichta | reverse complement strand
GATCAGAGGTCGCTTGAAAATAAAACTGGAAAGTAAGTAGATAACCAGACAATATTGCACTATGTAAAAGGTGTGATATCATTCTAAGTTTAGAGATTAATTTTCTTCTGGAGTTATAATCCAGTTCAAACAGTAATTCAATTCCAAAGAGCTTTTCAAACTCTCCCAAGCAGCTGTCCAGGGGAGCAGTTATACTTTCCCATTCCCTCTGCTAGTTATATTTTTAAAAGAAGGAATTCCATAAATGTTTAGTGAATACATGATCAAATGGGTAAATTCATCCCCATTTCCTCTTTCCTGGTTCCTAGGAGAAAACTGTTCTCTTGGGCCATCACACACACAGGGAGACATTTCCCCTCTGTAAGCACTCACCATGGGCTTCCCACCAGAAGAACATTCTTCAAAGTTGGGGCCCAGAGGTCTCTATAGACATAGGTAGTCTCGGGGCTCTGTAATACAAGCATATTCCGGGTCAACTGGGTGAGCACCTTACAATGAATGAAGTGCTGTTTGCATTAGTGGATCAAGTCCAAGGTAAAATAATGTCTAGGTGCCCTCTAAAAAGTATTCACAGTAATTGAGATAAGTGGTAGAACTGAGTCATCGCGTGCCACCTGGTATAAGTATGCCAGTCTCCCCGGTAAAATGTTTTATGGGATATTCTGGTTGCTAACAGATGCATTATGCAGACCTCATCTTTGTCTGCGCCTATTCAGTTGCTCATTGGCAGTAAGTAAATACACAATGAAGAATATTTTAGTAACCAGTATTTGAACTTGTTTTCAGTGTTAGATACTGGGAGATTTCCTTTTTAGCAACCAGCTTAATAAATAATGAATTAAGCAATCTAAAATGAGTTTAATGTTAAAAAGTGGGGGGAAAGTGACACATGATAAATCAAACAATGGCACTTTATACACAAGATCAAATAAATTGAGATGCTAGCAAGTGAAATGTAAAACAGAGAGGTGAAACTTCTTCCTATTAAGCCTAACATCAGAGATTTAGATTTGGTCTATTGAGTTTCTGCTGATAATCTGAGTTTTATTCATGTTAGCGTTTTGTTTGCACATCATTTGTAAATTTGCTTTAGACTTATAGATGTGTAAGAACCATAAGCTAAAGGAATTTATACCTAGTTTTATGTTTGTACATATTTAAATAACATAGTAAGAAGGGTAATTTAAGTCAACACTGGACATCCTTGGGAATGTTTTCCCTTAAAAAGAGTCTGTATCTTACTCAGGTAAGAGCATCGCTGCTTCTGAGCTTCCTAACCACACAGTAACCACCAAGGGGAAGGCAGGCAGCTGGCTGGCAAATGCATTTTTTTTTAGTTGGAGTCTCACTCTGTCACCCAGACTGGAGTGCAGTGGCCACTCCAGGCCACCACAGCCTCGACCTGCTGGGCTCCGGCGATCCTTCCACCTCAGCCTTCTGAGTACCCGGAATTACAGGCATGTGCTACCACGCCCGGCTGATTTTTTTGATTTATTGCAGAGATGAGGTCTTGTCGCCCAGGTGGGTCTCGAACCCACGGGCTCAGGCAATCCACTCACCTCAGCCTCCCAAAGGCGCAGGAATACAGGCTGATCCACCAAGCCCGGCTTACAAATGCATTTTTTAAACACCAAGCTTAGTGCCAGGGAAGGGCTTCAGCATGGAATGGCCTGGCTCAGTAAGTAATTTAAACCTGAAAAGAAGGTCTACTTGTTTTCATGACTGCTTTATAAACGATGTCATGGGTGGGCAGGAAGGGGCAGGGTTGAAAAACACCCATAATCATAATCTTCTGTGTATTCCTTTGGTGTTGGACCTGACTCACAGAATGCAAACAGCCTTCAGCAGCCTTGTCCAGATCATGAAGCAGTTTCTCTAGGGCTGATGCCGTGTTGAAACTGATTTTTATCAGTGTACAAAGCTTGTTCTTTGGGCTGTTAAGGTATAAATATGCCTCTCTTGCTTTCATGTGGTTGTGGGAGGTGGGGAAAGGATGGGTGTTTAAACAGGAATTGCGGGTCTCTTGCTAGCTAAACGTACAAAGGGAAAAACCTGTGATTCCAGAGCAGCCATGACGGCTCTCCACGGAGCCATGTAACTTGCTTCCAGTCTTGGCTCTTCTAGAGATTTAGGCCTGGCTACCTCCTTCTACATCAGAGATGAGTTAAGGTTTTTCCAACAACAATGAAAGCAACAAGCAAAAACCTCTCCTACCTGGCCCTTTTCCTTGTCACCAGGTTTGGGGTATTATGACAAGAACTCTCTTCCAACTTGCTATCAGCCAGAGGGAAGATCTTGATTTTATTATACAAGGTCCATACGTATGCTCTAATACCAGAGTCTTTGCCAGAGGCTTTGAAATTTTCACTGGATGTGAAGGCATCCCAGTCCTCCAATAGAAAAGACACATATGCTTCAAGCAAGTCGAATGCCACGTGGGAATCTGCCCTGGGATGTTCGGAGCAATAGGTGAGGGGTTCGGCATGTTGTCCGGGTGTCAGAGTTGACAGTGGCCTAGAGACAGTCCAGACCAACCTTCTTGTTTCTTGGATAGGGAAACTGAGGCTCAGAAGAATCAACCTGCCTCTGGTCACACAGCTACTTGGTATCAAGGCTAAAAGTAAGACATAGAGCTCCTGACCCTTAGTCACAACCTTTCCCACCAAATCACACTTATGTCTTTAAGAAAAGGAGACATTGTCTTGCATAGTCTGTGACAGTATGATGACATCATTTACAAATAAGGAACCAAAAAGTCAGTACACTTTCCAGCAAGATGCAAGTCATAGGGACTAGAGTACTTTAGAGATGAACAGAGACTTGGGGGGAGGGTCCAAGCAATTTTTATTCCAGATGAGATCATTGCCATCCGAAGATAGACACTCATAACAGAAGATAAGTCAGAGACAAAGCAGAGACCTGTGCGTCTGGAACCCAAGAGAGACCAGAGCTGACTCAGCAGATCTCCCCCACCCTCACAGATTTTCTCTGTGTCTGTGGGACACTTGTTTAACTTCTCACAGCTCCCTTTTTCTCATGTAGATAATCTGGATAGTCTAGACCCAACTTCATGGAGCAGATCTAGAGAAGACAGAAGAATAGTGCTCCAGTCTGATCATTTGATGACCCTGTAAAGTCATCCATGGCATTCATTCATTCATTCTTTCCTTCATTCATGCACACCCATTCTAGGGAGAAATGCTGTCCCAACAACCTCCTTATATGTGGGTGGGCAGAATCCAGTCATCCCATGGCCCCAAGGGAGGATCTATACAACTCTTGGGGTCATACATGATGTAAGGTCTGGTCCACACTTCCCATCTTTTGGGACCATCTCACTTCTGCACTGGGCAAGAAATGTGAAAGAGTAACCCCCAACCTCTTTTATATGAGGAAATACAGAATGGATGCAGGGCAGGAGCAGCCCATGACTGAGCCACGGATTCATTTTCTTCCTTGGGCTCTGGGAAACACCAACAGAGAACTATGGGGTATAGGAGTCATTCTGCCCAAGAAGGTCTATACCCAGTGCAATTGCAAAGTGGTTCACTCTCACGTTTTTACTTATGCAGAACTACAAACAGACAGCATCACTTCCTTGCTTCAGGGGCCTCTATCCTCTGTAAGAGAGTCAGGACCCTGTCCGTGAGTCTTTTCAGCTGGAGGTGCACGGCTGCCATGTTGGTACATGCATTATACTCAGAAAGTCCCTTTGTTGTCTTCAATGATAACGAGGGCTACCATTTTCAAGTTCTTAATTTGTGCCAGCCACAGTGCTAAGCATATGCATGACCTCATTTAGCCCTCACAGTAACCAAAGAGGTGATGACTGTAACCAGCTCCATTTTATGGTGAAAACATTGAGGCACGAAGAGGCTAAGATACTTGTCAACAACCACAAAATCTTTTAGTGACTGGGCTCCAAAGTCCAGAGGCTAATCGCCTCCCTCTGCTTCCTCCTCTTCCCAGTTTCTGTTTTGGACCCACTTACTGCTCCCACCTTCCTTCCTGTGAGAAGAAAAGGGACCAAAGAGGAGAAAAGACCCAACGTGGCCAGATGGTGCTGTGCTCTCAGCATCTCCTGAAAGGGTCTGAATCAAGCAAATGCCAGGCAGAGCTGGGATTCTCCATGGAGTTCATGATCCTGGCCTTGGTTCCCCTTCCTGCCAGAACTACACAGGACTCAGAGTTGACTAGAATGTTGACTCTCCAGAGAACAATGGGGAACCTCAGCAAAGTTTTGTAATTAAGATACTGCTCCTAACACACAGGGTGCTCTTCAAGGCCAAACCACAGTGGGAGGAAAGATGCACCCAACTGGAGTCTTCTTGATTCTAATCTGTGACTGAAAGAAATGATTCTTTCTTACCATTTATATGTTTAGGACTTTGAGACCTGTTATCATAATGACACACTTAAAGTCAAAATTATTCTAAGGAGAGAAAACTTGACCCAATGGCAGCAAGCCCAGATCTCACAGAGAACAGGGGCTGGACAAACTCTTGGGCAACTTTGGGAGTCCCCAGAAAAGATGCCTCCCCTGGACTTATGCAGCCCCAAAAGCACATAGCTGGGTAAGCTGGTAGTGCCACTTGTCAAAAACCTGACTCCTAAGGTGATGGCATTAGGAGGTGGGGCATTTGGCAGGTGATCAGGTCAAGAGGTTAGTGCTCTCATGAGTGGGATGGGTGTCCTTATAAAAGAGACCTCAGGGAGCTCTCTCTCTGCTCTCCACCATGTGAGAATAAAACCAGAAGGTGGTTGTCTGCAATCCAGAAGAGAGCCCTTGCCAAAGCCGAACCATGCTGGCACCCTGATGTCAGAATTCCAGCCTACAGAATTCTGATGAATAAATTTCTGTTGCTTATAAACCAGTCAGTCTGTGGTACCTTGTCATAGATACCCAAACCAATTAAGACAGTGGTTTTGGTAGAAAATCCCAGTTTACACCTCATCAA
>NW_007230482.1:0-471 GCF_000164805.1 Carlito syrichta | reverse complement strand
TTTCCACCGCCACAATCATAACAATCAGAAATAGTCTTAGATATTGTCAAATATCCCCCCAGAGAGGAAAACTTCCACTATTTGAGAATCCTTGCTCTATGCTGGTGGTTTTTCTATCCCATGTAAGGGATATTCCTTATCTTTTAGCTGAGTTTCTCCCTTCACATTGTCTATCTATACTAATCCCCATAAATATCTAGATATTAGCATGAATATTTCTTCTTGGATGACCAACATTTAAGAGTATAATTAGCGGGCAACTCCTTTGGGTACCCTACCACTGTGGGAGTTTTTTTCTGTCCTCTCAATAAATCTTGCTTTCTAAAAAAAAAAAGAAAGAAAGAAAGTATAATTAGCACAATCATGAATGCTGAGTTCCCTAAATGCCTATACCTCTTTTTTCTCCCCTAAGGACTAGACAGGCATCCAAATGGATGACCATTTTACTTTCATTAAACAGTAACAGTAATC
>NW_007230481.1:0-635 GCF_000164805.1 Carlito syrichta | reverse complement strand
TTGAGCTGCTGCATGACTGAATGTATGACTGACAATTTTCACTTATCAGCTGAATACTCACAGAAAACTAGATTCTATTATTAAGTATATTAATCTCAGGATATTAGGTAGTGTCATAGTCTGAGCACGCGAATATATTTTTTAAATAAATGTATAATTTTAGAATAGTTGACTTACAGAAAAATTGTGAAAATAGCCCAGAGAAGTCCTACATACCCCAGAAAATTCCCATGTGTCCCATGTCCTAGGCTGTTTTGTGCTCCTATAACAGAATGCCATAGACTGGGTAATTCACAAAGAACAGAAATGCATTCTCTCCCAGTTCTGGAAGACAGGAAGTCCCAGATCAAGGTGCTGGCATCCAGCGAGGGCCTTCTTGCTGTACCCGCACACGACTGAAGACAGAAGGACTGAAAAGGGGCAACCTCTGTCCTCACACTGCAGGAAAAGAGAGAGAGAGCACCTACTCCCAAAGCCCTTTTCACAGCAGCCTTCATCCATTCATAAAGGCTCCACCCTCATCATCTAAACACCTCCTATCAGGCCCCACCTTCTGACCCCATTGCACAGGAGAATAAGTTTCCACCATATAGGCTGTGGCAGGAGGGTTGCCGGAGCCCAGGAATTTGAGACCA
>NW_007230480.1:0-415 GCF_000164805.1 Carlito syrichta | reverse complement strand
CCATGTCCTAGGCTGTTTTGTGCTCCTATAACAGAATGCCATAGACTGGGTAATTCACAAAGAACAGAAATGCATTCTCTCCCAGTTCTGGAAGACAGGAAGTCCCAGATCAAGGTGCTGGCATCCAGCGAGGGCCTTCTTGCTGTACCCGCACACGACTGAAGACAGAAGGACTGAAAAGGGGCAACCTCTGTCCTCACACTGCAGGAAAAGAGAGAGGGAGCACCTACTCCCAAAGCCCTTTTCACAGCAGCCTTCATCCATTCATAAAGGCTCCACCCTCATCATCTAAACACCTCCTATCAGGCCCCACCTTCTGACCCCATTGCCCAGGAGAATAAGTTTCCACCATATAGGCTGTGGCAGGAGGGTTGCCGGAGCCCAAGAAATTTGAGACCAGCTTGGGCAATGTAGT
>NW_007230479.1:0-578 GCF_000164805.1 Carlito syrichta | reverse complement strand
AAAATAGACCTTGGCATCATCTGCTCCTCCCAAGCTCTCATGGAAGCGGGTGTTTTCTAGGTGACAAAGCCAGGTCTAGGATCAGCCCCTTCCAAGGCCTTCAAAAGGGCTATGCCCAGGCCCCAAGCTGCCAGAGAGTGGCAAGAATAGGGCAGCGCTGGGAACAGAGCACCCTGTCAGGATGTACTTACAGTCAAGGGTGTTGCACAGGGATTAGCAGATAAAGAGGTTGAGAGAGAGAAGTGTGCCCCCAGGACCCTGCCCTGTGCCAGAGTGGGCTGGCACCCTCTGCTCCACAATAATGAGATTTTCAGGAATAGTATACGATACCACATCACCATCATCATAGCAATGACTGATCACTCATTTGCAGGTGGGGAAACAGGGCTGAAAACACGGCCACCTAGTTGGGCCTCACCTGAGCAGGGCCGATCCCTGCAAAGCTGGGCTGTGGGCAAAGCATCTCTCTGGTCCCTTATCTTTGAGGAGTCTCCAGGCCTCAGCTTCCTCCTCTCCCAATAGCCCCATCCTGACCCAAGTTCTCTCAATCCTTTACTTTGCCCGAGTACAGTCCCTTG
>NW_007230478.1:0-497 GCF_000164805.1 Carlito syrichta | reverse complement strand
CATACAAAGTGCGGTTTCAACCTTAATAATATAGATAAATATCTACAGCTACTAGAAATGGCCCAGCACAAGCTTTGGACTGGGCCACATTCCTAAAGGCCCAGCACGGGCTTTGGGCTGGGCCACATTCCCTAGGAATTGGTTTGGGCTATAATTAAGAGTTTCCATAGTGTAGGTAGAATTAGCATAAAATAGAGAGGAATTGGGATTTAGGTTGGTTATTAGGTGTTGCGTATGCATAGGTTTTAAAAGTTACTGATTATTAGAATATTATGATATTAGAATTGTTGTACTGCTTTTGAGAAATATTAACCAAGCATGAGGAACAGTGAGATAGTTTTGGGATCCTCATTCCTCATGCTTGGGGAAACACCTGGTGGGTGGGGGATGCCCCTCATCCACCTGGTTCTATGTTCATGTAAATGTCTTGTGATTTAATTGGGATTGCCCTTCCTCTTACTCCAGGAAACACCTGGTGGGTGAGGGATGCCCCTCAT
>NW_007230477.1:0-545 GCF_000164805.1 Carlito syrichta | reverse complement strand
GCTGAAGTATGTCTTGATGATGCAATAACAATACAATAAATCAGCCATGGAATTCAATTTAGTGTTGGTAAAAATCACAGTGGCAGGTACTTCAGGCTAGGCTGGTGGACCGTTTCCAGCAGTTTGACAATAAAAGAAATTAAGAGATGAGGCAAAAACCAGGGAAGTTGTAATTCTCTGGCTGAATAAAGGCTACAGGTCAAGCTGACATTGTCAGGGCCTAACCTTGCTTCACTCTGGTTCTAGTGTTCAAGAAGTACTGTGATGTGTTTATTTCTTCATTTGCTACAAGCTCACCCCACTGAAACTGAGTTAGGGTAAAACGGTTGGGTTTCTCTTGGAGAACTCAGACAACTATGCCCCACAGCTTTTCATCAAGATCTCAAATAGGTCTGCCAGCAGTGAAGATCTCTCAGGGAGAAACATGTCATCAAAAATTGCAACTTTTCAGTCACACCTATGATGAAAAAGAAAAAGTTTTTCTCCCCCCACCCCACCCCACCTTCTGCTCTCTGCTGTTACAGGGAATTCTTTAAATAAAACAA
>NW_007230476.1:0-699 GCF_000164805.1 Carlito syrichta | reverse complement strand
ACTGCTTTGAGCAGTGGAAAACTTGTCTCGATAGGTTTATTCCATCAAATTAAGAGTACTTTGAAGGTTACTGAAGTTTGAACATGCAAGAATAAATACATAATTTTTGTAAATAAATTCCAGGTTTTTTTGAACTGCCTTGTATATATTAGTTATACTTCAGTGTGTTTTGTAACTCTTTTTAATCAAAAGGACTTAACTAATTCAACACCTGCTATGTGGTTGTCATCTGGCATGGCACTTGGTGCTGGGAATACAATGATAGAAAAGCTATTCTATTTTCAGTCTCCAAATAAGTCAAAGTGTAATGCCTTAGGTATAATGCATGAGTCAGTACATCTGCTGTGGAATCTATTTTAGTAAGCATATCATGTTTCACAGAAATTTTAACCCTGCCCACTAGTATTAGAAAAATCTACATAAAATGTCACAGTTTTTGCTAAGAAAGTGGACTGTCATTAAGATTCTAAAGGACTGTTGTGTTAATTAACTTAGCCACATACATTTTTAATCTCAAGAAATGAGGTGAAGTAAAAAGCTACAAGGCACCATAGCAGAGGAAAGTGACAGAGGCTAAAGGATAGTAGCAATCACAAGAGGCCACACGTAAGCAAAAGCTTTCCGAACTGGAAGCTGAGGCTATACATATGGTATGTAATTGCAGAATTTTATAAACAGAGATAAAGAAGGACAAGAATT
>NW_007230475.1:0-7026 GCF_000164805.1 Carlito syrichta | reverse complement strand
TTCATCAACTCCTTCATGCTTTCCTCTTGTCTCTCTTCATTTCTATTTATTCTCTCTATTAATATCTTGATATGTGGGTTTGTCATTTCAGACCATCATGCTGGGGGCTCTCCATGTTTGAGTTTCAAACTCTGTATCTCAGTTGTTATCCTCCTGGGGGTCTGTATGAAACTCATATTTTTCCTTTGTTTTTTTTTTCATTTGTGGAGGCTTTCTTCCCCCACCCATTCTGTTGTTCATTGATGGGAGCATAGCATTTACTTCTATTTGCTCAATCTCCTGTTCTTCCGTATGTAGATCCCTTGCTTTGTTTAATTTTGAAGATGGACGAGGGATAGAGCACTGTGATTTTGCAATTTTGAGTTTAATTAAGGAGGGATCTGTGATTCAGAAGCTATCTGTAGACCTCAGTATCCACTGACAGATATGTGGGCTCCCAGGAACCCACTTTCCACCACCTTACGTTCGCTCCAAGCAGTGTGGCTGTATGTTTGCCTCCTGAGAGCAAGATGAATTAAGATAAAGGAAAAAAATGGGAAAAAGAAAGAGAAGGTGAAGAGAATGAAGAAGAAAAGTGAAAACAGACAGACACACCAACTAATGAATATGCAGAGACACAAAGACAGAAAAGGACAATTTAAAAAATGCAGACAATCACACAAATAACCCTCCCAAACACACACAGAAACAGAAAATCTAAAAAATACACAGCATGAAAATAACAGACACAAAGCAAGTCTGAAAATGTAAACAAAGACAGAGAGAAAAAAACAAAAACAAAAATCAAAACACTTACACTCACAAAACATTGTGACCTTTTCTGTAACTCCAGGTTCCTTTCCCAAGTGGTAGCCCTGCTGCTTTTAGCTGTCACCACTGCATTAGGGAGTGATTCTGGTCTCCAACTCATCCCCTCCACTCTTAGCTCTCACTGATAGGTTTGCTCTCAGCATGGGACAGATGGCCCATGGACTACAGTGGGAGGGGGATGGATCAGACTGAGACTCACTCAACTCATCTGCTGCTGCCACTGCACACAAGTCTCCCATCTGATGAGATGTGTCTATTCCTGTTCAAGCATGGGGGGAGGGGCGTCTGTCCCTCTGAGTCTGATGGTCTTTCTCATAGGGGTGTGAGGATAGCCTCTGGGCCCTGGTTGGAGGCTGTACAGAGTTGTTTGGGGCAATCCAGTCCTCTGCCCTTTCAAAGGACAGAGAAGATGGTACCAGTCAATGTCTCCTCACCAGCAGCAGGACTCTGTTCCAGATTCCCACACCCTGCCTTCTCCACCGTGCCTGCTGCTAGTGTCTGGCCTCCCACCACGGGTGATGGCATGGGCCAGGTACCAGGTAGTGAGTAGCAGCTGTTCTCTGCTACTTCCTCTCAAGACAGCCCTGAGAACAGCAGATGGTCCTGCACATCGGGAGCTCTAATTTCATTGTGGGGGTGGTGAATTGCAATCACCTTCACAGGAGAGCCCCAGGTGCAGGAGCCCGAGTCTCCCTTCAGCTGGTCTTTCACTCAACAACTGGCACACACCCACTCGTGCAGAGAGTCTTTATAGACACTCACTTTTGCGAAGACTCTCACACTCAAGTCACCATCTTGCCTCTCCATCTCTTTCTTTTTTTAAAAAAATAACATGTATGGCAGCAAATTTCATGAACTTTCTTCAACTTGTTTTGCCACTCAGTATGTATGAAGATTATTTCATATCAGTTCAAAATAATCTTCATTTTTAATTCTTCATTTGTATTCTGCGGATGGATACCATATTTTGTTTAGCTACTTTAGGTTGATGAAAATTAAGGTTGTGACCTGTGTTTGCTCTCACAAATAATGTGATGAATAAATAGTATTGTACATACATCATTTTGTACATTTGTGAGAATACTTGTAGCCTAAGTTTATAGAAGTGAATTGCTGATTCACAGGATTTTTCTTTCATTATTTTGATAGATAATCACAAGTTTCTCTCAATAGTATTTGCTCCAATTTACACTGCCATGATGAAACTTTTATTTTTACAAAACTGAAAGTGAAGGCTGGTGCTGTGGAAATTTTCTTTTTCTCTTTTCTTTTACTGGTAGAAAGAAATTTATTTCTGAGTTTAAATCCAGAAAGCAGAGATGAACTTGATGTCTTTCTACAATGGTTTTGCAATCATTCTACAATGGCTCCCTTCAGTCTATGCAGTTCATTTTTATAAGTCCAGAGGTGTCAGTTCCTAAACATTAGCCACGTGGCCAGTGGAGCATTGTATAGAGCTTTAGGAGCAGCCACATTTTATTGATAGTGACATTTTACAGTCTAGACAGTTTGGTTCCAGGTATCAGAGGTATCTCACAGCTTTTATTGGTCAGGCCCAGCAGAAGCCATGTTGAGTTTGCCATAGAGTAAAAGAAGTTTATAAGACCTGAGACATTAGGCATTATATTGATACAAAAGCTATATGAATCACAAGACTTATGATAACATTGATACTCTATTATTCAAACCGATGACTACTAAAAAGGGGAACAAATAGGGATTTACATCTTTGGGCAAAGTCAGCAGAGAACTCAAGGGTCCCCTGAAGCTCCTTCCTGGGAGTGCATAGGAGATAGGGGGACTCTTAGGGATGTTCTCAAGAATGTGCAGGGTTGCTTGAGACCTTGCCACGCCCTTCTCTAGGAACTGGGGCAATATGGACAGACATCAGCAGTTCTTGTAGCCAAACAAGATGCCTGCCTGTCTGGGTCACCTCCTTCCAGTGAAGAAAACCCAGTCGATGTCTCTCTACTCCAGTTGGGGATGAACTGATTCAATCAGAATCCAATCATATGATGAATTTCAGCACAGCTAAATCCATAACTATAATTTTTGATTTTATTGATTAAAAAGAATTTATAATTTTTAAAAAAGGCCCCAAACTGTTGTCATGTGAAGGACAGTTAACGCTGCAGAGCCCCTGGCTTCTGGCCCATGGAGCTCCAGGTTTCCTTGCCATCTGCACCACCCTGCCCCCAGTTGCCCTGCACTACACTGACCAACAATGCCTGGTTGTCTTGCGCTCTACCTTCCCTGACTTGCCGCTGGCCACAGTGGGACCAGAGAACAACTGGAACTCCAAGACCAGTCAGAGACCTGCATTTCCCCGCCCAGTTCTGCCCAGCCTCCAGCTTGGGACCTAAGAACAAAGAAAGAAAAAGAGGCCCAAACCACACTGTGACACACTGACCTGCAGCGCTCAGCTGTCTCACACTCTGCTTCCCCCAGCTGGACCTGGCTGCAGTAGAACCAGAGATCAGCTGGAGACCTGAGAGCAGGCAGACACTTCATTGCCACGCCCAGCACCACCCAGTTCTACTTAGCCTTCAACTTGGGATCTAAGACCTCATTTTTGTGTAGGGGAAAAGTACATCATAAGGAGGTCGGTCAGCTTGTGTGTCTGTATGATTGTATGTTCTAGTTTTTTTGTTGTTGTTTATATGTTCTTGTTTTTTCTCTTACTGTTATCTGTCTTTGTTTCTATTTTCATTTGTTAGTTGGTACCCTTGTCTGTTTTCCATCTTACTCTTCTCTCTCTCCACCTTCCACTTCCCACCAACTCATTACATTTCTTTTCTTTTTCTTACCTCATTTTACTTCAAGGCAGCAAACCTATACCCCCACTGCATGCACAGATTGCAAGTCAGTGGGAAGCGGTTTCCAGGGTATCCATACACCTATCGGTGGATACTGGAATCCTGCAGAAAGAATGTGAATCACAGTTCCTCCCTCAATTAAATCTCAAAATTGCAAAAAGTATAGCCCCTAACCTACAGTCCAGCTTCATAATTGAACAAAGCCAGAGGATTCACACAAGGAAGAAGAGGAGATAGGTCAAACAGAAGCAAAAGAAACCCCATCACCCCAGAACAGAGATTTAAAGAAGATGGGGAAAAAAGGTAAAAGTGGGGAGGAAAATCTACTTTTATTAACTAAATAGTTTTTCTTAAATGAAGAAAAACCAAAAGAAGAATATAGGTCTCCCACAGCCCCCTGGGAGGTCAGACTGAGATAACAGACTTTGGAATGCAATCAATGAAGAGCCCCCAGAATGACTGGTCACAACCTACAAACCCAGACATCAAGACATTAATAGAGATAATAAAAAGAATTGAGAAGAGAAAAGAGGAAAATAGGAAGGAGTTGATAACAGAGATAACTGCAGTAAAGAAGACTGTGATTGAAATAAATAACAAACTAATAAGCATACAAAGTAGAATTAGCAAAGCGGAAAAATCTCAGAGCTTGAAGACCAAAATATAGAACTAAACCAAACTATCAAAAACATAGAAAAGAAGCTTAAAAAGGAAGAACAAAACCCTCAGGACATGAGTGATCACTTTCAAGAGAAAGAACCTAAGAGTAATTGGACTTCCTGAAGCAGAAAGAGACACAGAGACCACACTGGAACAAACATTCCACGAAATTATTCAAGAAAATCTCCATCACCTCATCAGTGATGTAAAATTCAAACACAAGAGATTCAAAGAACTGCTTAAAATCAAGAAATGAGAAGACCCACTACTAGGCACATAATGATTCACCTGAACGAAGTAGGTATAAAAGCAAAAATTCTAAAAGCAGCAAGAGAAAAAGGTCAGACTACCTACCAGTTAGAATAGCAACAGATTTATCTACAGAAACACTTCAGGCTAGGAGAGCTTGGAGTCCAATATTCAAAGTTGTCAAAGATAAACAATTTCAATGAA
Source organism: Carlito syrichta (assembly GCF_000164805.1). Classification (NCBI taxonomy): domain Eukaryota; kingdom Metazoa; phylum Chordata; class Mammalia; order Primates; family Tarsiidae; genus Carlito; species Carlito syrichta. Next base: position 2,287 of record NW_007230475.1, on the reverse strand, counting down.
GAATAACCTACCCTGCCAAGCTAAGCTTCATCAGTGAGGGAGAATTAAAATCTTTCCAAGACATTCAATCCATAAGAACTTATGCTACCTCCCAACCACCTCTACAAGAAACACTTAAGAAGTATTAAACACAGAAGAAAATGCAAAAAGAACGACAATGTCCTTCACAAGAGTACAGGAAAAAGATTGAAAATGCACATGAATAAAACTGAAAAAAATCCTTGGACCAGATGGTTTTCCAGCAGAATCCTACAAAACATACAAGGAGGAACTGATACCCATCCTATTGAAAGTATTCCAGGTGATTGAGAAAGATGGCACTCTCCCCACATCATTTGATTAAGGTAACATCACATTGATACTCACGCCAGGTAAAGATCCAAGAAAGAAAGAAAACTACAGGCCAATATCTTTGATAAACATAGATACTAAAATTCTCAATAAGATCCTAGCAAACCGGATTCAACAGCAAATCTCAAAAATAACCATCATGACCAAGTAGACTTCATCCTGGGATGCAAGGCTGGTTCAACATTCATAAGACCCAAAAATGTAGTTAAATACATCAATAGGTGCAAAAACAAAAACCATATGATTATATCTTTAGATGCAGAAAAAGGTTTATATTAAATTCAGCACCGCTTATTGATAAAAACTCTCAAACATCTAGGCATAAATGGAACAGACCTCAAAATAGCAAAAGTCATCTATGAGAAATCCACTGCCAGCATATTCCTAAACATAGAAATATTGGAACAATTTCCCCTGAAAACTGGAGCAACACAAGGATGCCCACTCTCAACCTTCTTCTTCAACATAGTTTTGGAAGTCCTAGCTAGAGCAATCAGAGAAGAGAAGATGCTCTTGTTTATCCAAATAGGAAAAGAGGAACTCAAGGTGTGTCTCTTTGCAGATGACATGATTGCATACCTTGGAAACCGAAGAGAATCTGCCAAAAACTCCTTGCAATGATAAAGGACTTTAGAAAAGTCTCAGGGTATAAAATAAATGTGCAAAAGACAATCACGTTTGAATACACCAATAATAAACAAACAGAAACTCAAATAAAAAGAACAATTCCATTTACAATAGCCCTCCAAAATAGAAATACCTTGGCATCTTCCTAACAAGAGATGTAAAAGACCTTTACAATGAAAACTATAAAATCCTGCTCAAAGATAGCAAAGATGACACAAACAAGTGGAAAAATATTCCATGCTCAAGGATTGGAAGAGCCAACATTGTTAAGATGTCCATTTTACCGTCAATCTACAGATTTAGTGCAATACCTATCAAATTACCAGCAACATCTCAGACCTAGAAAAAACAATACAGGAATTCATATGGAAACAGAAATGACCAAGAATATCGAAAACAATACCCAGCAAAAAAAAGCAAAAACAAACCAAAAACCCATGCAGGAGGTATCCCACTCACAGACTTTAGACTATATTATAAAGCTGCAATAGTCAAAACAGCCTGGTATTTGTACAAAAACAGGCATATAGACCGATGGAATAGAATTCAGATTCCAGAAGCAAAACCTCAATTTCTCAACCAACTCATCTTCGACAAAGCCTCCATCATCCACTGGGGAGGAGAACCTATTCCATAAGTGGTGCTGGGAAAATTGGCTGACCACATGCAGAAGATTGAAACTGGTCCCCTACCTATCCCCACACACAAAAATTAACTCTAAATGGATCACAGACCCAAATGTAAAACCTCTAACGGTAAGAACCTTAGAAAATGCAGAAGACACTCTTATGGAAATTGGAACTGGCAGCCAACTCCTGATCAAAAGCCGAAGTGTCCAGGCCATAAGTGAAAAGGATTGAAAGTGACAGGAAACTGTGGGGGGCTGGTGGGGGGGTTGGAGAGATGGGATTGACAGTAATCGATATCTGCCTGGGGAAGGGGGGGTACACCTCATCAATAAGGGTACTTGCCTGGTGAATATTTGTATACCTAGCCCTGAATTGTACTCCACAGTTTTAAAATAAAAATTAAAAGAGTGAAAAAAAAGTTGTGGGGTACAATTCAGGGTTAGGTATACAAATGGTCACTGCACAGCTAAAGTATGGACCTCGTTTTGATTTCCCTTCACATGGCTTGAGATCAGATTTCTTATTGACGAAGTGTGACACCCCCCTCCCCTGGCAGTTTCCCTGTGTACCAATCCCTGTTTTATAGTATAATGATAATTGCTCAAGGTCCGCTTATGAGGGAGAACATGTGGTACTCAGTTCTTTGTTTCTGTAATGGATCATTAAGTATGATAGACTCT
>NW_007230474.1:0-367 GCF_000164805.1 Carlito syrichta | reverse complement strand
TTCCAGAATAGTGAGCCCCATAAAACTATTTTTTTACATGCAAAAAAAACTTATGTAATTACATAAGAAATATGAATTGTACCACTCTTTACCCTTCCCAAGAATATTATGTGAGTACTATTTCTAAGGAAAATACTTCACTGATATTAACTTAGGTTGCCATTAAATTGACAGTCAACTGAAAGGTAAATCTAAGTCAAACATTCAAAAATGATAAAGTTGTAGCATTAAATGCCTGATGGAGAACATTAAAACCAATTAACTCAGTTGAGTGAAGTATAAATAATGGTTATAATTATGGACATAAACTATAGTACAAAAGCTCAAAATCATTTTAAAAGGTATTTTTATGTGGTAAAACTTAATG
>NW_007230473.1:0-603 GCF_000164805.1 Carlito syrichta | reverse complement strand
TGCTGCACTCCAGCCTGAGAGACAGTGAGACTCAACTCAAAAAGTTAATTAATTAATTACTTAATTAATAAAACAATTGTGGACTGGACGCAGTGGCTTATGCCTGTCATCCTAGCACTTTGGGAGGCCGTGATGAGAAAATTGCTTGAGCCCAGAAGTTCAAGACCAGCCTACACAACATAGCAAGACCCCCGTTTCTGCAAAAAATAATTAAAAAATTAGCGAGGCGTAGTGATGCCCTCACTTGTAGTCCCAGCTACTCAGGAGGCTGAGGTACAAGGACTGCCTGAGCGCAGGAGGTCGAGACTGCAGTGAGCTGTGCATGTGCCACTGCACTCCAGCCTGGGCAACAGAGTGAGACCCCAACTCAAAAAATAAAAAATAAAACAATACCTAAAATGAGGGCAGCTGATTATAAAAGAACATGAGAGTTTTAACAGACTATAAGCTCAGTAAGAGCCAAAAATATGATTTCCTGCAGGAAACAACTAACAAGTTTAGCCTGTATGAATAACAGTAGTGTCCAGCTCAAGAGAATAATGGTTCAAACACATTCTCACCTGACCACCGCGTTCCACTCTGGACACATTTTAGAAGCAAGGT
>NW_007230472.1:0-8489 GCF_000164805.1 Carlito syrichta | reverse complement strand
CCCACCCTATATACCAACTCTATATCCCAGAGAAAACAAACTGGTGATATTAGATCCTCAAAGGGAACCCTTGAGGATTACAGAATCCTCTTTGACACTAAGCCTTTTCTAATCTAACCCTTCCCAACCACAAAACCCCCTTCTGTGGGTTTTTCACTTGCCCAGGTAGAAATAAGCATTCTTCCTTTTTGCTTTCAATAGTACTTAGTACAGCGCTCCCCAAAATACCACATCTCATTATTTTGTAACAATTTCTTTAGTTGTTCTAATGAGGCTAGGCTAGAATGTCAAATCCTTGATGAAAAAGATTGTGTCTTAGTCACTTTGGTATTCACAAGATCTATGACAGTAGTTGACCCATGGTAAAACCTCAACCAAAAAGTGCTAAATAAATGAGAAAGTGAATAATTATGTTGAAAAAAGTCTGAGCACAGAAAAAGTGAATAATTATGTTGAAAAAAGACTGAGCACAGAAAATAATGGAATGATGGTGACAATAGATTGTTTTTCAAATCCTTCCCAAATTTAGATTGTTAAACTTTTATTGATCCAATTATCTGAGTGGGTTTCTAAATGCCAACGTGATTCTGTGACTTCCTCTTTCTTGCACTTAGGTTTCTGGCTCTCTGTCCTCCAGCACCAGGGCATCAGCATCCTAGACAGACTACTACTATCACTCTTCTCTGCCCTCCAAAGATCCACAGTATTCTTTGTTCCCTAGTCTTGGATGACAGGTTAGGGGGAAGAACATCTTTTAAACTGATTTGCAGATTGCTTCAGAGATGTACTTTTCTTTGTGAAGTTGCTTTTAAGCTAGGGTGCTGTTGTGATTAATTATACACCAGTTTTAATGACACTCTTCTTACTGGACAGATGCATATCTGCATACTGACTAATTAATCATCACAGGCATATTCTTCCTCCTTCTTGCTCCCTCCTGTTCCCTCCTTGCCCTCAAGCCCCACTTAGCTTTAAAAATATAGTCTCATTCTGTCCTAATTTATTCCCAACCACTGATTTTCAATGTTGATTTAGATGAGAAACAAAACAATCAGAGAACTGATGTGCAGATTTCAGCATACTCCAACTCAGGAAGCCTGGAGAGGTGGAAGATTGTGTCAACACTTTGACACTGAAAGAAGTACAAAACATCTTGTGATTATATTAGGAAAATGCTGCAAACCTAGAAGGATGTTAGGAGTAATTTAAACACACCTAATGCTAAAGTTATCCCTGTCTTTGAGTTTTTCTAATCAGAATCATATGACACATTCATCACAGATGAATTCCCATCTACAATCAGGTGGTATATTGGTGTGCTTTAGAATTACAGAATGCAAAACTTGCCCCAACCTCTTCATTTTCTCAGATAATGAAACACAGGCCAAGGATAGAGTGGCTTATCCAAAGACACTTAGTGATAAATCCAGGACTAGAATTCATGTCTAGTGGTTTCCTGCTAGCAATATAATGGCTTTTCCAAAATAACTCCCACAAAGACTAAAGTTCTTACTCTTCATTCTACAGTGGTCTGAGAAGGTGCATGTCAGAGTTTCAATCTTATGGATTTTTTTAATGGTTGATTTATGGCCAAGGATGTGGTTGATCTTAGAATAAGTACCAGGTAATGAGTAGAATGTATATTCTGTGGTTGTTGGGTGGCGTGTTTTGTATCAATTAAGTCCATTTAGTCAAGCGTCAAGTTGAGGTTCTGGATCTCCTTGTTGATTTTTTGTCTTGATGACCTGTCTGGGATTTTCAGTGGGGTGTTTAAGTCTCCAGCTGTGATAATATTAGAGTCAATATCTTTTTTTTAGTTTACTTAGAAGCTGCTTTATGAAAATTGGTGCTCTTATGTTGGGTGTATATATGTTTAGGATGGATATTTCTGGTTGATGGCTTGAAACTTTTATCATTATATAGTGAATTTCTGTATCTTTTTTATTTTTTGATAGCTTAAAGGGAATTTTGTCTGATATTAAGATTGAGACTCCTGATTTCTTTTGTGTTCCATTCACCTGAAATTTTGTTTCCCATACTCTTACTTTGAGTATCCTTTCTGGTAAGATGAGTCTCTTGGAGACAATGTATTGTGGCCTCATAATATCTTATCCAATTTGCCATTCTATGTCTCTTCAGTGGTGCATTTATTTAGTCCATTCACATTCAGGCTAATTGTTGAGATGTGAGAGTTTATCCCTGTCATGAGGTTCTTATAGAATTTATTGTTGTTGCTGCTGTTTATTTATTTGTTTGCTGTCTTTCTTTTGATTTTTGGGTTAATTCTTGTGTGTTTCAGTCTTTTTCCTGCATTCTTGGGAAGGGCATTGTCATTCTTTTTTTCCTTTCTTCTGTGTTGAATACTTTCTTAAGTGTTTCTTGTATAGCTGGTCTGGAGGCAGCATAAACTCTTAGGGACTGAATGTCTGGGAAGGATGTTAATTCTCCATCACTGATGAAACTTTCCTTGGTTGGGTAGGTAATTATTGGTTGAAATTCTTTATCCTTGAGGACTTTGAAGATTGGTCTCCAAGCTCTCCTAGCCAGAAGTGTTTCTGTAGAAAAGTTTGCTGCCATTCTAATTGGTTTTTCCCTGGTAGGCAGTCTGACCTTTCTCTCTTGCTGCCTTTAGTATTTTTTCTTTTATACCTACTTTGGGTGGGCAAATTACTATGTGTCCAGGAGTTGGTCTTTCTCATTTGTTGTCTTGCAGGGGTTCTCTGAATCTCTTGCGTTTGAATGGTTGCATCACTGATGAGATGAGGGAAGTTTTCTTGGATAACTTCATGGAATGTTTGTTCCAAGGTGATCTCTGTCTGTCTATTTGCCTCAAGGATTCCAATTAATCTTAGGTTCAGACCCTTGAAATAATCACTCATGTCTTGGAGGTTTTGTTCTGTCTTTTAAAGCTTCTTTTTCTATGTTTTCAGCAATTTTGGTTAGTTCCATATTTTGGTCCTCAAACTCTGAGATTCTTCTGCTTGGTTAATTCTTTTTTCTATGCTTTTCAGTTTGTTAGTTATTTCATTCACTGTGTTCTTTATTGCTGTTATCTCAGTTATCAAAACTGCAATTCATTCTTTCCTCTTGTCTCTCCTCATTTCTATTTATTCTCTCTATTAATATCTTGATATCTGGGTTTGTGGTTTGAGATCAGTCATTCTGGGGACTCTTCATTGTTTGAGTTCTCAGTGACTGACCTCCCAGGGGTCTGTGTCTTCCTTTGGTTTTTCTTCATTTGTATAGGTTTTCTCCCCCCCCCCCTTTTTCTACCTCTTCTTTAATTCTGTTGTTCAGTGATAGAGGGATAACTTTTATTTCTGTTTGCTCAATCTCCTATTCATCCTTACGTAGATTATCTGATTTTGTTCAATTCTGAAGTTGTACTGAGGGTGGGTGGGGGGCCCTGTGATTTTTGCAGTTTTGAGTTAATTAAGGGGGGAGCTGTGATTCAGAAGCTATCTGCAGATTCCAGTGTCCACTGACACTTTTTCTTACAATCTGTCCATGCAGTGGGGGTATCTGTTTGCCCCCTGAAAGCAAAATTAGGTAAGAGAAGGCAAAAGAATGGAAAAAGAAAGGAGAAAGATGAAAGGAAGGTGGAGATAGAGGAAGAGGGAAAACAGACAAGTGTACCAACTAACGACAGAGAAACAAAGACAGAAAAAAACAAAAAAGACAAAAACATTCAGACAATCATGCAAACAGATAAAGATCTCCCCCCACCCCGTGTACTCTCGCTCAAAAAATCCCCATATGAAAACAGAAAATCTAAAACAAATTAAAATATCAGAAATGAAGCAAGTATAAAAATGTAACAAAAACAGAAAGAGAAGAAAAAAAGCAAAAACTAAAAAAACAAGCAATAAAAAAAAAGCTTGCTCTGTGGCTGTTCCTGTAACTCCAGGTTCCTGCTGCTGTTTCCACCTTAGGGAGGGGCTCTGGTCTCCAGCCCCTCCCCTCTGCTCTCAGTGCAGGCTGATAGGGTTGCTCTCACTGTGGGTCAGATGCCCCCATGCACTACTGTTGATGAAGGATAAATCAGATCCATACTCACTCTACTCACTGCTGCTGCTGTCATGTCTCCCATTCACATCTTATGTGTCTGCACCTGTTCCAGCATGGGAGAGGTGTGTCTGTCTTTCCGAGTCTGATAAAAGGTTAATCCCCAGGTCCCAAGATGGAGATTGGGTGGAGCTGGGTGAGGCAATGCAGGTCTCTGCCCAGTCCTGGGACTAAGAAGGTGGTGCCTGTTGGCATCTCATCACTGGCGTTGGAGCTTTATTCCAGATTTCCATCACCTGCCTTCTCCACAGTTCCTCCTGCTCATGCCCAGTCTGCTGCTGCAGGTGATGGTGGGGGCCAGGTGCCAGGTAGTGAGGGGCTGCTGTTCTTGGCTACCTCCTCTCAAGAGAGCCCCAAGAATGGTAGATGATCCTGCGCACCTGGGTCTCCAGTCTCAGGGTGGTGGGTTGCAGTCACCTCCAGAGGAGACCCCTGGGTGCATGAAGCCAAGTCTCCCCTCAGATGGACTTCCACTCATCCACTGGCACACACCCACTCACACAGAGAGTCTTTATGAACACTCACTTTTACTGAGACTCTCATAGTCTGACCTGTTCTGTCACCATCTTGTCCAGAAGCCCTACTCTTCAAATTATTTCTTATTTGTTTTTAGTTTGTCTCCAGAAAGCTCCAGGCAAAGCACCAATATGCCAATGGGAAGCATGGTGCAATCTCATTGAACTTACTGCCAGAAATTTGGTTCTCAGATTAGAACCTGATCCCTAGTAAAAATTAGAGTTCTGAGATAATTAAGTACACTTGAGTGTTAAGGGTAGAAGTGAGGAAATTTCTGTAACAACGTTTTTAAATCTGTGTTTTGCAGAATACTTGTGACCTATAAGATGTTATGGGCAAAAAAAGAGAGATAATCTTGGTCAAATCAATTAAGAAATATTGAAATTCAGTTAGTGAATTCAAAAAACAAAAACTTTTGATTTGTGAAGGCCCTGTAAAGAGAATGAAAGGACAAGGTACAGGTAGAGAAAATCTTTGCAAACCTTATATCTGACAAAAGACTCTTGTATAGAATATATAAAGAACTCTCAAAACGCAACAGGAAAACTAACCATACAATTGGAAAGTGGTTGAAAGGCACGAAGAGGCATTTCTTCAAGCATCTACAGACAGTAAATAGAACTGTTCAACATCATTAATCAGTAAGGATGTGAAAGTTACTCCTACAAGATACTACTACATGCCTGCTAGAATGACTGAGATCAGAGACATGTGATACTAAATGTTGGCAAGGATGTGGAGAAACTAGATCTCTCATACATTGCTGGGGGGAATGTAAGATGGTACAGCTACTCTGAAAAATTATTTGGCAGTGTCCTAGAAAACTAAATATACACTTAAGATACAACCCAGCAACACATTCCTGGGTGTTAATCCCAGAGAAATTAAAAAAACATGTCAACACAAAAATATGTATATGAATGGTGACAGAAGCTTTATTTGTAATGGCCAAAAATTGGAAACAAATCAAATATCTTTCAATGGGCAAATGTTTAAATAAGCGATGGTAGACATTCATAACAATGAATGGACAATTGATACATGTAACAACTTGGGTGGATTTCAAGGGAATTGTGCAAGGGAATTGAGTAAAAAAAGTCAATCTTGAAAGTTTACATACTGTATAATTCCATTTATATAACACTTTCAATGTAACAAATTACAGAGCTGGAGACAGTGGTTGTTGAAGGCCAGGGATGTAGAAGGTATAACTACTCTAAAGAAGTAGCAGGATGTCTAGACTGGAGTTTTAAATCTGGGCGCCATCAGCACAAACATGGCATCTAAAACCAGGAGATTCAATGAAGTCACTTTGGAACAAGTGAAGACAGAAAAGATAGATCCAAGGATTCTGCACTCTGATGCGTTAAGAATCCACAAGAACAGGAGGGATAAGCAAAAGAAACTAGAAAGATGTGGCAAGAGAGTATTAAAGTGGTTGAGATTAGGGGTGATTTTTTGCTAATGACTAAACCCAGTGAAGAACATGTCCATAATTTTTGCATGCCCCAATTTTTCGCCTTTTATGGATGGAGTTTTATAGATCATAAATGCAAATACTCAGAGAGCCTTAGAAGTTATTTGGTCTTAACCTCTTTACTGATCCTCTTATGTTGAACTACTGACTCAACAGGGCTTAGCTGAAACTGGCACTTTTATAACACTAATAATACTTTCTATTTTTTCAGGAGCTTTTTGCCAAGAGATTAAAAAAGAAGTGAGGTAAGCAGGAAAAAGCATTTCCTCTCTGAAAGCCAGATCTTGAAAGTTCACATTAAGATTTGCATCAACCACAGAAGACTTTCTCCATTCCCACCAATCTAACTTCAGCTTTTCTTTAGCAGAGGTTTAAGGACCTTGGGTTCTGTTTATAGACAAGTTATTTGATCTTTTTTTTTTTAAAGCAGGATTTATTGAGAGGATAAAAAAGCTCCCATAGTGGGAAGGGACCTGAAGGGGTCGCCCAGTTATTTAATCTTGAAGCTATAATGACTCAATTATAATGCACCAGGTTGTCCTCACCATCTTATAAGTTTGCTGTGGGAACACTTACGGCAATATCCATGAATGGGTTCAAGACACATTGGTGGCTAATGGCCACTGCCTTAAATACAGATATTCTTTACATATTTGTCTTTGGGCCTGGGTTTTCTTTGCACTCATTTATGATCATTGCAGGGATTGCTTCCAAAAGATTAAATCTACAACTTGTGTCTCTAGGCATCCTCTCTCTCTTTCTCTAATGTGTCAGTCCTAGATAAGCAGCAAGTAGCTTTGCAACTGCTATGTTGCCTAAAGAAAAAACATGACCACAGCCTAAGTCATGTTTTCAGGAAGACAGGATGCAAGTGAAGTGCCCAGTAATCATATTTAGGACCTTGTGTCCTGGGTCAGGTGAGATTCCTTAGGTAGTATTAAATTACTTGTATGAGCTGAGTACTTCCAACCTTAAGCCCATATTAGTCTAAGAACTGTGGCAGTATTGTGCCTACCAATAGGAATACATGTACTGTGCCAAGGTAACTTAGAGAAGGCAGAAGATGAGAAATATGTAGAAGAGAATAATAGCTAGGTACTTACTAGGTCTTTATGGTATTACCTCATATAAGTATCACAAAAACTTGCATGGTAATTACCATCTTCCCTATTTTATAGAAAAGGAATTTACTTAAACCCCTGACAGAATGAACATTTTTTTAAAAAGGAAAGGAAGATGAGGCATGGAATGAAAGGGTGGGTTCCTTAAAAAAGAATGAAAGGTTTAGCAGAAAGCAGAAGTCATCGTTTAATCTTTACAAGGAAGATCTTCCCTCTTGTGAAGAAAAAAAAGACATAAATGAAAAGAATGATGACAAACACACTAATTAAGAGGCTATTGCCATAGTGCAGATGAGATATGATGAAGACCTAAACCAGAAGCTTCCATAAGTAAGAACTCATTCTTTTTTTATTTCCGTAGAAGAGACATTTTCACTCTACTCCACATAAAGCAGAAAATATTGAAGTGGATACTTCCTGTATCTCTCTCTTCATCCATATCTGTTCCAATTCAGGGGCTAGGAATGGATGACTTGAAATTTGAGCATTTCATGCCCTATGGGGGTAACTTTTCTTAAGGTATGTTTGTTAAATTGAATGGCAATATGAGCACATCCCTCTCCTTTTCTTTTGTATTTTCTTCCCAGGGTTTTTAAAGAAAAGACAGGACCTTCTCACTTTTTCTTCCCATCCAGAAGCAGGCAAACAGGGACAGTTGTTCCCGCAGTTTGTGGAGTTGGATCATTCTTCAGCTTCTTCCTTGACATTTGGATAAGTAAATTGGACCTGGTGGATGCCAATGACCACATTTAGGGTGAAGTGTTAAGATGGTCACAGCTTGGTCCCAGTCACAATCTCAAATCTGGCTTTATCAAGAAGCTCTATTTCTCATGTTTTACTGAATAGCCATAAATAAAGCTGACTTGGGTCTAACCTCTGTTTATTTTTTTTAGTCAGAGTCTCACACTCTCGCCCATTCTGGAGTGCAGTGGCACAATCGCTGCTCACCACATCCATGATATTCTGGACTCAGGGGATCTTCCACCTCAGCCTCCTGAGTAGTTGGAACTGCAGATGCACACCACCATGCCCAGTCACTTTTTGCAGGGTAGAGACGAGATTTTGATATGTTGCCTAAGCTGGTCTTGAACTCTTAGGCTCAAGCAATCCTCCTGCCCCAGTCTCTTAAAGTGCTGAGATTACAGGCATGAGCCACTGTGCCTGGTTACCTTCTATCTTTCTATACCTGTTAAGGTCCTAAAGAGAGCAAGAGTTATTAGCACCTGGGATTCCAAAAGAAGCACCAATAGTAGTGGACATACAAGGTTTCCTGAGCTGTGTTTTGCCAGGGAAACACCTATCCCTGATAT
>NW_007230471.1:0-631 GCF_000164805.1 Carlito syrichta | reverse complement strand
GGGTTTGGTAATAATGTATCACTGTGAAAAGAGCTGTTCCTCCTGTTGATTAGAGTTGTGATTAAGTGCTCAGGTACTCTTTCTCACTAATAGCTGTCTTGTTTTTAATTGAAGGTCAAGTTGAGGGCATAACAAGAATGGTTTATATTGAGAAGATAATTGTCATACCTCAACTCTGCAGAACTCAGAATTTGTTTTTAAGCTACCATTTATTGAGCACACACAATGAATCCAGTGCCCTTTTAAGTGCTTTACACGTATTATCATTGGTAATCATCACAAGTCTTTGAAACTACTATTATTACACTCATTTTTACACATGCATAATCAGAAATTCCAAAAAGTAAAACAATGTGCCTACATTTAAGTAGTAAGTGGTAAAGCCAGGATTTTTCTTTACATTCTCAACTCTGATGCAATACACACTATACCAGGAATTTCAGAAGATATAATAATACACAAATCTTAGTTCCTGTTTTCTAAGACCTTATAATATGAGTTGGAATCAAGTATTTATGAAATCAAAGTGATATCAAGGCTAAAGTGTTAGAAGCAAAGTCTTATAGCAGTATGTAAAAAAGAAAAAAGATATTTGGAAAGGTTTCTTGGAGGAGATGGGAGTTTTGTGAAA
>NW_007230470.1:0-558 GCF_000164805.1 Carlito syrichta | reverse complement strand
CAGAGGCCAGACCGCAGGCCAGCCAGTGGGGCAACCAAAGGACAGCTGGATCCTCTGGCTCCAACCGGGCAGCACCTTCTCTGTGGCTTTCTGAGTCTACCTGCTTCCAGGCTCCCGTCGCTATGGGGATGAAGGTCTCCCTCTCAGGAGAGATTTTTGAATACCGAGGCTCTGGTGTAGCAAGGACCAGTGTCCTGTGTTGCCAGTTTGCTGCCCAGGACCAGTGGGCTTGGAGGTGGAGCTGCAGCCAGAGTCTCTGCCTGAAAAGACTGACCCCTGGGGCCGGACTGAGGAGCTGGATGGACTGGGGCTGGGAACCCTGGCCACCACTGTAGAAAGCATCCTAGCCTGACCACTTCCAAAGCGCCATTGCTCCTTGTCCCTGTCCTCGCTGGAAGAAAACACATTTGCCTGGAGCTCCTCAGGGTTACCTGACCCCAGGATCTCCACGGTCCTGGCCTTCTCTTCTTAAACTATGGCATGTAAACCTTGAGAGCATACCACTACCAGAAAATGGAGTGTTCCTGTATAGATTTATGTTATAAGTTACCTGCATGA
>NW_007230469.1:0-2843 GCF_000164805.1 Carlito syrichta | reverse complement strand
CCCAGGCGCCGTGGATCCCCGAGGTCTTTGCACTCTGGTGGAGGCCTGGGCAGTGGCCTGTGACAGACCCCGAGGAATCGGCGTATTGACTGGTGGGCTGCAGCTGGGGCTGCGGCTGCCTGAAACAGTCTTGGTTCCAACAACCGTCTGCGGTCAGCCCTGCAGTTGTACTGGCACAGAATTCTCCAAAAATAAGCTTGGCCCGGAAGTAGGTTCGGGTGACCCTCAGATATGTATTAGTCAGAATGAAACAGAAAATAAAGTAGAAAGTCCACCCTCTGCAAACCTGATTTAGGACGGGACCTGGCCAGAAGTGAGACGGACCAGGAGGTTGTTCCAACCCAGCCTGCAAAAGAGCCTTGGCTCCATCCTGCCCCTCCTCCCTCCCAGCCAGGAGAGCTGGGAAACAGGCCAAGAGAAGTTACTCATGTGCCCAAGGAGTTGGGAGCTGATGGATCGACCCCAAACGAGGGGGCTGGCTCCAGGGGCCCTGGGCTGACTCAGGAGGTGTCCCTGAGCCTGATGTGCAGCCAGCACCCAGTGAGAGGACACTGCTTGCCACAGCAAAGCCGTGGCCCTGTCCTGTGCAGGGAATCACCGTTAAGCGGATGGACCAGGGGCACAAAGCAACTTTCGCGGCAAGTGGGAAGTCGGCCGTTGCTCCTGGACACAGGCATGGCTTTGCTGTTTTTGTTTGGATCAAAAGGAAACATGAACTTGGCTAAAGGAGCAAATAATGCACAGGCTCACAACCAAAAGCTCCCGGTCACCACCCGAAGGCAGAAACTCCTGACCACACTGTCCATGGTGCTTCTGGTGGTCTCACTGTGACGTGAAGGATACTCTCACTTTTTCCTGACACGTCAAGTTAGGCAGTGGCTGGCAGTCTTCTGCTAGGCTGGATGAGGACTTGAGTCACCCCAGTGTTTCTCTCTACCTCCTCTCTGCATGGCATCATCCTACCTTGGTCCTTGCATGGCGACCCCAAAACCCTCCAAATGCATTCGTGTCCCCACTTCCAGGCTGCGCTCTGCATCCATTGGTGAGAGGAGGTGAGGCCCTAGCCGGCCTTCACCTGCTCTCCCTGCCTCGCTCCTGCTTGGGGGCAGCAGATGCTGACTGTGCTCACCAGGAACTCACTGCTCGCAGTATGGCGCCCAGGCCAGCAGCACCTGCAGCCTGAGAACCTGCCGGCAGTGCAGGGTTCGACAGCCACTCCGGCCCCTCCCTTGCAGGAAGATCCCTGACCAGCCAGGACTCAGGCTCAGTCCTGGTTGGCCTGAGCTGCCCTGTGGGGTGGATTCAGGGATATGCATGTGACCACGTTTCTAGCCAGTGGGATGGGATCGGGGTCTGCTAGCAGGCTTCCGGAAAGGGCTCTTTTAATAGGAACAGCATCGGGCTTATGCCAGACACCGAGCCACCCAAAGGATGGTAGGACTGAAGGCCAGGCCACTGATGTGCAGAGGACAGTCTCCTCGCTGCTTATGCAGGTGGATTAGAGCTCAGCTGCTCACAGCAGAAACACTCAATAACACCTGACATCTCCAGCTCAGTCTTCAGGGTTTGTCTCAAGGTTCATTCTATGAACTGAAAAACCAACAAATCAGTAACATTTCCAGACTGAATTCCTGAAGCAGGGCCACACCGGGAGCTGTGAAAAGGCCGTTTCCAGCATCCCCACCCATGATGCCCCATGGAGGACGTCCCCAGGCCAAGTTCAAAGTGAGTGGCCAAAGCTTTTGTTCAGGTGTGTGTTGGACCACAACTCTCTCACACACAAATTGTGTTCTCCTTGGAATTTCTGATTTACTTTTTTTCCCTCTTGCATTCTGTACTTTCACGATATCTCCCTCATGTCTCTCCTTCCTCATCCCTCATCCTCAGGGATGCCTCCCGATGCCCTTTCTCCACGTTCTGCCCCTGGACAGGACACCCTCCAGGGATGTTCTGCGCCCTGGGATAGAGCCGCTGCCTCCACATTCATGTCTGCCCTTGCTGTGCCTGGAGCACCTTCATGTAACTTTCTAAGAAATGGTGCAAACTCGCTGAGGCCTTGAATGACTGAAGTATCTTTATTCTCCCCAGCTGATGGTTTTAGTGAGCATAAAATTCAAGGTTGTAAACCAGGTTTCCTCAGAACTGGGAAGGCATTTCTCCATGATCTGACAGCATCCAGTGTTGTTGAGGAGAAGTCTGATATCAGTCTGTTTCTGATTCCCATGAGGGGACTCAAAGGTCCAGCCAGAAAGGTGGGCCCTTCCTGTCACAATCCTCGGAAGATTCTTCCACTCTCTGAAGCCCTTTACCCTGCTTCTTGAAACAACTTTTCTGTCTACCTTCCATCTTCCAGGAATTTGTTGAACTCTTTGTCTGTGGAGGGCAGTTCTGTTTTTATTATGGCTGGTTAATTCCTTTCTGCTCCTTAATTGTCATCTAATGGGGTTTCATGAGAAGAGGAGAGAGGAAGTACCTGTGGTTTTACCTTCTTTCCTGGATTTCAACAGGTAAGGCGTGTCCTTTAGGGAAAGACGAGATTCAGGGTAGTGGGGAAAGTCTGTGCAAAGACAAGGGGACCCAGAGCTGGGCAGTGGCCCCAGGAGCCAGTGCAGGGAAGTCAAGAGTGGTGGGACCAAGATAAAAAATGGGGCAGAGCAAGAAGACCAGGTGCTCTAGCTCGGCTAGTTTGTTACCTTAGCCGAGACGTGTTTAAGCAAATCATCAGCATTTCTTTTCACTGAGGTCTTTTCATTGCACAGGGTGGAGTATCATCACACCCACCTAATGCCGTCTGTGCTCTCAATGACCCGATGCAACAGAGACAGAGGTCAACCAGGCCCAGG
>NW_007230468.1:0-708 GCF_000164805.1 Carlito syrichta | reverse complement strand
AAAATGAGTAGCTGCAAAGGGGGAAATTAATTAGATTGTGGTTCTAGTTCTTATTAGGGCCCATTGGAGAACAGTGTGACTCATGAGTTCCCATTCCCCGAGCCTCCTCCTCTAGACACAAATTCTGAGACATCGAGGGCCCAGGTGCCTTCCCAGGCGCCGTGGATCCCCGAGGTCTTTGCACTCTGGTGGAGGCCTGGGCAGTGGCCTGTGACAGACCCCGAGGAATCGGTGTATTGACTGGTGGGCTGCAGCTGGGGCTGCGGCTGCCTGAAACAGTCTTGGTTCCAACAACCGTCTGCGGTCAGCCCTGCAGTTGTACTGGCACAGAATTCTCCAAAAATAAGCTTGGCCCGGAAGTAGGTTGGGTGACCCTCAGACATGTATTAGTCAGAATGAAACAGAAAATAAAGTAGAAAGTCCACCCTCTGCAAACCTGATTTAGGACGGGACCTGGCCAGAAGTGCGACGGACCAGGAGGTTGTTCCAACCCAGCCTGCAAAAGAGCCTTGGCGCCATCCTGCCCCTCCTCCCTCCCAGCCAGGAGAGCTGGGAAACAGGCCAAGAGAAGTTACTCATGTGCCCAAGGAGTCAGGAGCTGATGGATCAACCCCAAACGAGGGGGCTGGCTCCAGGGGCCCTGGGCTGACTCAGGAGGTGTCCCTGAGCCTGATGTGCAGCCAGCACCCAGTGAGAGGACACTGCTCG
>NW_007230467.1:0-320 GCF_000164805.1 Carlito syrichta | reverse complement strand
ATCAGGTTGGCCCTCTGGCTTTGGGAATTGAGTGGACTGAAAGTGACTATCTGGTTCTAATCTGACAGAGGCCCTAAGATCTGGTTTCAGTCTCCCTTCAGTCTTTCTTTCCCTCTGCCTTCACCCCTGAGACTTGAGTCTTCCCTTGGATGTCCCTCACCCAGATGCTTCTGAAGTGTTGCTGCTGGCCCCACACACTGGAATGTCCTTCCACTCTCCCAACCCTCCATACCCCCACCTCACTCCCTGTTTGCAACCTTTGCCTTAGTGCTGCCTTGTCAACCTTTCCCTAGGCATCCACTCTGGCTGTGCTTGCCTTC
>NW_007230466.1:0-4381 GCF_000164805.1 Carlito syrichta | reverse complement strand
CTAGTAGAATGCTGGGTAATGATCTAGGTAACTTGAAAAGCTTTTCTTTAAAGAACAATATTGTTCTTCTGTTGCTTAGGAGGGTAGCTGGAGTTGAATACTTAGGACATATGGGTCCAGTTGGAAGATGTAATCAGGATGCCTCATTCCACGTGTTGCACATGAGAGTTACAGAGAAAGCCAGTACCGAATGTGCACTCATTTCAAATGATGTGAATACTTAGTGCACAGTGCTCAGATCTGTCCACTAGCATAGCTGTTCATGGTCATACCTTACAAGAATATCCTCCAGACTCTCTCAGATTCATTTATGACAGAAGCCCCTTTTGTGCAAAAAGTTTATGCATTATCTGAAAACAGCTGAGTTGAGCCTCCCCTTTCAACTGTATCAGAAGTCTCTCTAGTCAGTGGGTACCCTCAGAAAGCCCAGAGCCTTGTTCTATGTCCCACCCTGCCCAGCCCAAATCTTCCCATTTTTCTCTGGCACTAACCTCACTTTTTTTTTTTCCAGAGTTGAATTACAGAAACTCCTATGAAATCGAATATATGGAAAAAATTGGCTCCTCATTACCTGTAAGTTAATCTGCCTCAGGCTAGTTAGGGGAGTTGCTTTCCAGCCTGCAGTGGCCTCCTCCCCTGTGCAGGATAACTCTGTGCCCATGGCATCCTGGGTACATGTGATGGTAGATTGGAGCTAGGAGGTTTGAGGTTTGTACTCAGTCCACTTCATGTGGCACTTTTAGGGTGAAAGTAATAGAATGCAATTAAGCTTCCTGCAGAATTATTTCCCTAGACTGAGAAAGAAGTTAGTCAGAGATTTCTTTAAAAAAGAAAAAAGGGAAGGGATGGCTATGTTTAAGGTGTACTATTTGCTGCTTTTGAAAATTTGTTTTAAGTAACTGAGTGATGTTTTTATGGGCAATAGTTCTCTCCTTCTTTTCATTTTAAGTGGCTACAATGAGCAGTTGTCTTACCTGGCTTAACACCTGCTGCCCTAGGGTGTTTTATTGTGACCATGACCTCTTGCTATTATCCAGCAAAGCTTTCAGAGTCAGAGGGCTTATTTTTAATACTATATGGCCCTGGACATATTGCTCTCATCTTTATCTTTCTTTGCATTGTTCATAGATGCTGGGGTTGCTGCTTCTAAGATGCAGGTTGTCATCAATTAGACCTGAGCTTGGGCAGGAAAATGTACCCATACACAGACTTAACTCAAGTGCTAAATCAGTGAAACACATCTTCCCCAGAAAAGTACATGTGCTTTGTCATCATCTCTTGGTGAATTGCTGAGTGTTGACTTACCTCTGTGGTCATAGCTGTGTCCCCTATAGTTGAGGCCACATACATAATGCTGAGACTCAGACATTTTAGCACTAAGGTGAAACTTTATTGTATTTTGATACCTTTGATTTACATGGACTATAACCACAAGAACCCCATTGCTCTTGCACACCATCCACTGCCTGGTGCACTGGCAGGCCAGATGGAAGAATTTTCTGAAGAGTGCTCTCTACTCAGGAATCCAACAGACACCCAGAGATTTTCTTGGAGGTGCAAGCAGCACACCCACTGGCCATTTCAAGGGCTTCCCATCACTGATAAATGCCAGTCCCCACTTCTAGGCTTAGCATCCCACATCACACAGCCCCAGCTGAGCTGCTTTTCAGGCTTGCCCCTGCCCTGGGCTTGTTCAACTATGGGTAGCCCTGGACAGGACCTTGCCTTCCCCCTTGGTTTATGTGCAGTGGTCAGGTGTTCCTGGCCAGAGAGGGTGCCCAGTAAATGATGGATCAAATGGAGTCCGGCTCACCAATGCCATCTGCTCATTCTCCCCTGACCCACATGGCCACCTGCACCCAGTCACATTTTCTCTACCTCCTCCTGCCCTCCTGTCTTCCCTGCCTCACTTCTAGCCAGGCTCTGCTGTCTCCTCATTTCTGATGCCCTGAGAAATATGAAGGTTTTTTCTGATGGGTTATCCTGTTGAAGAGTGCTCTGGTTTTCATCTTGGTGGCATGTTCAGGCCAAGAGTACCCAAGATGACATGTGACTTTGATCTTTGCAGCAGGACGATGACACCTCAAAGAAGACCTTGTACCTTACGTTTGACACTTCTCAGGAGAGCCCCATAAAGTCTCCTCCCATCTGCATGTTGGAGTCCCTGACGCCGTGTTCAGGTACAACTTCCATGATGAGAGTGTTGCTGATTGAGCTGGAAGCCTCAAAGCCTCTGAACACCATCAAACTGTTCTGCTGAGTCTACTCTGCTTGTGGGAGTAGCCACCCACATTCAGTCTCCCTAAATGTCCACACAAACATAAACACATTGGTTTTGTTATTAGCCATTCTTTAGACTAAGACAACATCCTTTAACAGCTGATTGTGGTGCACAAGCCCCCCCCCAATCTCCTCCAATGTACCACACTTTATTCCATCATTTGTCCAATGAGGACAGCATGACACAATATTCAGAGCGTGAACTTCACCTGTATCCCCTACTGCGTGTGTGACATGATGTGGGGTATATGACTTCCTGCCTCAGTTTTCCTGTGTGTCAATTGAGATTAATAACAAAAGAGACCTTGTAGGAATTTCATGATGACTAAAGGTGGCTATCAGTTTTCCAGAGCATCTCCCATCTGTGGGATGGGATAAAGCATCTCTTTTCCAGAGTGATGCTGTGTGGAAAGTTCATCCAAGTGTCCAGCATGCATCAAGTGCCTGATAAACATGGGTTCAAGTCCTGAGCAGTGTGTTGTTTGATTGGGTAAGGGTGGGGATTGCTTTGTATGCCCCTTTCATGAGCAAGAGTGAAAGCTCTCTCTGACTTCTCCAACTTACAGAGATCCTGCAGACCAGAATCTTCTCAGGGTGGTAAGAAAAAGGATGATGGTGGTTATGTTATTACAACAGCAGTAGCGGCACTATAGATAGGCACTGTGTTAAGTGCTTTATAATCATGTAGTATTTCATTTAATCTTCACAGAGAAGTACATTGTCTCCATCATATGTCAAAGGAAATAGGCGGAGTTCCCAGTCACTTCCCCAGAATACACAACCAAGCAATTGACAGACTGTTTAACTCTAGAGTTTGTGCCCCACAGTCAATGGCATCTGTGCTCCTATCCCTTCCTTGTCACTTGACTCTAGGGTGGGGCTGGATCACTCTTTCCCTCTGACTGTCCAACCTAGAGGAAGACCTGCCACTGAAGACCTAGCCTGTGGTCCTCTGGAAGTCCAGGATCCCTTGAGATGTTGATTCCATTGGGGCATCCTGATTAATTTTTGTGGTGTTTCCAATGAGAAGACCCTAAAGATGTCCTTTCCGTCCTCAGGTCAAGTTTTGAGGAGACCGAAGCCCTTGTGAATGCCACAGCAAAAACCCTACATCCTGTTGCACGAGGGCTGACCCCCAACCCAGAGCCACACTTGCAGGCACCAGAGAAATCCTCCCAGAAGGAGCTGGAGACCATGGCCATGGGAACCCTTTCAGATGCAATTGAAATTATAAGTGAAATTGGAGGGGCCCAAGACCTTGGTAATTGAGGCTGGGGCCAGTTGAGTACTGTCCCCAATGGGGCCAGACTTTCAGACAAGCACTCCCCTCACACCTGCTAGGGGTTCCACCCTGACTCTCAGGCCACAGAAGCCAGCCTAGGAGACCCTACACCATGATGATGAGGGAAAGGCTCTCAGTTCACACCAGTGTGTCTTGGAATTCTCACCTAAGTGCTTGGCTTGCCTTCAGGGTTAGTTATTTTCCATTTTTAGCCACTTGGACTGAATTGTTGCTTTGGAATTGTCATTAGTCCTCTGCCTCTCCATCCTTGATGGCAAGAGGCAGGCGACACCCTCCTTTTGGGGAAAAAGTTGGTTTTCCCAGGAATTAGTAAGGGAAAGTTTCTCCTGTTTATAGACCAAGACTTTTACCTCTCCCCTCCCAATCCCTGCGGGGGCCTTGCAGCACGAATAAAGATGAGCTGATGGCCTCACCCACCCTCCACTCCCTGCAGCCTCCCTAAGGTATATGGTACACAAGCTAGGGTCTTCCACATGTCTGAAATGGACCTCCTTCTAAATGAATTTTATTTTTATTCCCTCAGCCTCTCTCATAGCAATCCCCAAGCAGGTTTGAAGCCATGATTTAGTATGTTACTTTTGGTGTTCTGTGTTAGTAGACTATTTATCCCATGCATTAGATATTTATTGAGCACCTACTATGTATCTAGCAGTTGAATACTGGAGTAGATGCTGGAAAAATAATAGTGAAGAGAGGGTCTAGATATGACTCAATCATTCAAATAAATACTGTGAAGGACTTGTACATGGTTCACCTTGTACAAAACTGGCTTCTGAAGTCATTCTGATCTAAGAGGAG
>NW_007230465.1:0-455 GCF_000164805.1 Carlito syrichta | reverse complement strand
CTGCATTGCTTCATGAGAGGTATCAAAATTTGTCTTATTGAGCCCCCAAATATTCATGATTATTTGAATACTTTTTACTTAGTAATTTTAAAGAAAAAGCATAACACCAAGGTAGACGTGTGGGATTTCCCCAGTAACAAATAATAACATGCTGTAGTCAAAACCATGGGGCTTTGGCCCTTAGCAAAAGTTTTTAAATCTATACCAGCCTTAGCCCCTCATTCGATCAAAGAATGCAGGTAATCACCACTTCACAGGTTTTGGAAAGATACTTGAGATTATTTATATGACGTTTTCTTACACATCACATGGACTCCATGAAGAACCAGTACTTTTTTTATTCGTCCTCTGAAGTAAATGACTTGGATTACAAACCAGTTATGGGTTAGAAGTATTTAGCATTGTCTTAAACAACTACCCTTTAATAAATACCCTTAGTAAAATGTCTGCATGCC
>NW_007230464.1:0-4438 GCF_000164805.1 Carlito syrichta | reverse complement strand
AAATTAGTCAAAGTTTTCATTCACATCAGAAGAGCTCATACAAGATTAATGTTGTACTTTCCATATAAAAACTGTGACTGAGAATGCACATGTCTTTTCTTTCCTGAAATGACCAGCACAGATTAGCACCCAAAACTTAGACTTCTACTATGTGACAAAATCCAAATGATGAGAATATTGCATAGGGTGGGTAGAAATGTGTTTCTGAATTTTTAAAATATGTAAAGTAGTAGAACCTTATATGTCTGTACTATGATATGGTAAGTGACAATACAATATCTGGCATGCAAAAGTAGTTTTGTTTTATTTTTACTTTGCAATTACAGGTACTAGACAAATGGTCAAAGTCAAAACTCAAGATTAAAACATAAACATTTAGGAAAATTAGGGTCACAGGACCAGGAGTTATTAACTATCTGCATGGCCTTGGGCAAGTCACTTCCCCTTCTCTGTCTTCATTCACTTTTACAGTCTTAAGTCTTTTTGTGGAAACAAAATAGAGTATTTTATTCACTCACCAGGACATTTTATTCTGTGTACATAATACTGATTCAACTAGAGAAATATAAAAGGCTATTCAAGAGTTTTAAAAACCATTTGAGTAATTTGTGATTGTTAGACATATTGAACAACAATCTCTCCTATATTAAAAGTATTTTGGTAGAAACAGACATATAATTATGTACTATTTTCTTTTTACATAATACTTTTATTGAAAGGTTTTTAAATTTAAAATAATGTTAGTTTAAAAAAGTTAAGAACTCGAAACTACTGGGATGGAACCTCTGAGCACTGTCATCTCATCTGGACCCTCAACTGCTCCTGTCTCCAAATCATGAACCACACTTCCCAAACCTTCTTCACTCAGGTTAGCACTGGTGCACCCCCAAAATATGATATGCTAAATGAGGAGCATGTGGTTGTCATACTGGGGATGCTCCACAGCTCTGCTCCCATAATGTCCACTGTGATCCATGTCCACACCGACAAATCTGTGCCTGACCACATCTTCTGGTCCCTGTTCAACACATTCCTCCTGAACACCTGCTGCCTAGGCTTTAAGTCTTCGCCTACTCCCTGAAGTCTAGGAACAGGAAGATGGTGGGAGATGTGATGGGAGCCCAGGCCTACGCCTCCACTGCCAAGTGCCTGAACATATGGACCCTGATCCTCGGCATCCTTGCAACCATTGTTGTCATCCTTATTCCAGTTTTGATCTTCGTAGTGGAACAGTTGTGAGGCAACAAGGAGTTCATTATCTACCATGGTGAAGCACCATATACCTGACCTTTAATTCCCTGTCCCCTGCCTTAGCCCCTTTATTCAGCAGTTTGTACTCACACACTTTTCTATGTGGCAGTCAATAAAGTGCATGTGTCACGATAATACATACATACATACATAAAGTTGATAGGAGAAGAGAGAGAGAGGTATTTTCATTGCACTAAAATCTTGATTCTTCCATTTCCTTGGACAAGCTTAAGTACTTTTATTTAAAGTGATGTGGGACTTGGTTTTCTTCATTTGTAAAATGGGTAAAGTCCTACTGCCCAGAACTGTAGTAAGAGTCTATAAATTAATAGAGGTGAAAGTACACAGAGCGGCCGGACTTAGCTCAGTCTGTAATCCCAGCACTTTAGGAGGCTGAGATGAGTGGATTGCCTGAGCCCACGGGTTTGAGACCAGCCCAGGCAACTTGATGAGACCTTGTCTCTACAATAAATAAAAAATGGTATCAAGCACCTGTAGTTCCGGCTACTTGGAAGGCTGAGGTTGAAGGATCGCCGGAACCCAGCAGGTTGATACTGGGGTGGCAGTGAGTGTGTCATTGCACTCCAAGCAAGGGTGAAGAAGTGAGACTCCAACTCAAAAAAAAAGTACCCAGAGATGTTCCACCTGAAAAACTACAGTTCCTCAATATTGAAGATGCATATACAATTCATATGAGAGAAAACTTAAGAGACATACACCACAACTTATGAAACTATTCAGAATGCCAAATAATTACTTGCTTATGACAGGGAATACATGAAAAACAGAAAGTTATCTTAAGGTACTTAAGGAGCAATCTTAAATCATTTTGACAAAGAGTGGGGGGATACATTAACTAGTGAATTTAACCAGCCTGTATTGTGATATATAAAAATGATACATACAAATTCAAAATGCATTTGCAGAGTACTCTGTCTTTTACCATGTATCTTTCAAGTAGTTACCCACCATGTCTAGATAGAATAATCTTAGCAAGAAGCTGTCTTAAAAAGAATGCCAAAAAGCCTTCCAAAGTGGTAATATACAGACCACAGTTCTAGACAGAAGACATAAATCTATTTCTAATACACAAAATTAGTTACTGAAAATAAAACTCTATTCGGTGGCAATTTCTTCAATAAACAGTATTAGTTAGCATCTTCTAAAAGAATGCTTACTATGTATCAACCACATTACCTATGTCATCATATCTATTTATCTATACAAAAACACTATGAAATCCCTTAAACCTATTTCAAGGATTGAGGGAGTGAAATCTGAGCAAGATTAGAGAATGTTCTTAGCCGGGCTCAGTGGTTCAGCCTGTAATCCCATGCCTTGGGAGGCTGAGGTGCTTGCCTGAGCCTGCGGGTTCGAGACCCACCTGGGCAAGTTGGTGAGACCTCATCTCTACAATAAACCAAAAAATTAGCTGGGTGTGGTAGCGCATGCCTGTAGTTCCATCTACTTGGAAGGTTGAGGTAGAAGGCTCGCCAGAGCCCAGCAGGTCGAGGCTGTGGTGGCCAGGAGTGGCCACTGCACTCCAGTCTGGGTGGCTGAGTGAGACTCCAACTCAAAAAAAAAAAACAAAACAAAAAGAATGTCCTCTAAATCACATAGCTACAGCTTTCCCCAGAACCTTGGCTCATTACTAGGATGGGAAACCCACCTGCAGAAGAAAAACACCCATAGTTTACTGGCTGATGAGACTGCAGAGCACCAAAGTCAGGAAATACATATTTGCTTAAAATCCAGCATTTATGCCCAAATTTTGAATGTAGTCAATAACTCCCAACTTTAGAATAATCTCATATTTTCAGAAGTAAACATAAGAATGGACAAATGTGACTCTGTAAAAAATCATTGGGGAAGTTTAGAAAGACTAGCGGAAATAAAGAAACCACATTAAATGCTGAATCTGCTTAGGGGAGAAGATTAAATGAGCATTTTTTTCCTCTAGAAAATTCAAAATAACATGAGAAAATGTGAGATAAAGAAAAAAATTCATCTTAGTACATTCCCACATATAATGCTTTCAAATGTCATTAAGTAGATCAATGCTATAAGGTGTGTAGGCTTGTAACTTACCTAGGTTTCTCTTGAGTGACTCAAATGTTTACTTTATTAAGAGCCTTTTTGGCACCTGTGGCTGCAGTCATCTTTTTATGAGCTGGGGTGGAGTGTGGGCCAGATCTGTAAACCTTTTTCAAAGGGCCTGAGGAAGGTTTGGATGGAGACAAGTGGGAGATCAAAATAATACCCTTGCTGGTATGTACTCTCCTGAGAAAAGCAAAATTCTGACTGAAGTTTAATCAAGTTTCTCATAGAGTTTTATTTCAACACAGTATCGAGAGCAATATAATGATAATTTTAATAATACAGAGCTAGTAATGTTATACAGTCATAACATCAATAGGCATGTTCTCCAAGTTGAAGAGAAACAGGCAGTCTGTTACAATTCAACAGAAGCCTCCACACTCAGCATTCTAAATTATGTTTTATATTCAAAATATACCAGAATGTTATTGGCAGAAAGAACAAATGTTTGTTTTTTCAAATAAGTTCAGTGCATGGACTTTCATTAGACAACTTTCCTCATTCTACCCCATCACTTCAATATCCAAACACTTTTAAGAACACAAGATTCACACAGGAAGAAAAAAAAATCACATATTTAAATGGCTCTGCATATCACAATTAGCTAACATCAAATATTTGATTTGATGATATCAAGTTTTTTTATGGTTATCATGAGCTACTCAGTTTAAGTATGTTTCCTTTTTCTTGAGAATCAGACTGAAACTTATGATGGTTCAAAAGTGTTTTCTTTCTGTTAATTTTTAGAAAAAGAATAGGGTGCCCACAGTGGCTTAACAAGTGTACATGAATCAAAAATATTCAAGGAAAAAGCACCACATTTAGCAATACAAATTATACCAATTTTATGACTAAAAAAGTAATCTCCTTCAACACTTGGATGACTAATACTGCAATATATCAACAGAAAAATCTTTTGTACTTTAAGCACAGGGAATAAAAGAAGCATTCGAAAGTTATGACAACCCTAGCACATTCAATATGCACAAATCAAAGATGTTAGGTCAACCGACACTTTGAAATGTATGATGTTCTCACACCAAACTATGAATGCCTAAAGATTTGCTGCAATCAAGTTAGCTTAAAACCT
>NW_007230463.1:0-706 GCF_000164805.1 Carlito syrichta | reverse complement strand
TAGAAAAAAAGTGGCATCACATTCATAATCAATAAGCCCTGGGCTTTCACCTCATTACCTCTGGAAAGCTCATCTACAACTGACACTCCTCTGTATTTGGTTTCATTTATGCTTCAGATATTTGTGAAGATTAAGACTTGTCTAAATTTGACATATTTCCAGATTAAATTTATCACAGAGAAGGAGCTTGAGTCAATTGTTTGAACAAAATGAACATAGATTAGTTACAGTTTGTACTTCTATAAGAACGACATATATTAGAGCTGTAAACATTTTTCTAATGGTTGCTTTGGAGTCTCAATTTTTGAAATTTACATCTTGATGCAATGACAGAACTGCTGTGGTTTGCAATACTTTCCTGTGTATTAGTGACAATCTTTTGTTTATTTGCAGACCTCACCTTTTCTTGAATCTCGACAGCATATTTTATAACTCTGGCTAGTGTTTCCCCCACCAACTTCTGGTGTGTTTTGCTATTTTATTTCTATTTACTTGTGGAGTCCCTTGGCTTGTCCATTTCTGTGATGTTTGCTTCACCTATGCTCTGATGATTATGTTTTATACTTTTAGAATAGTTGTAGATTTTAATTAAAGCTCCACATGTGTTTCCCTATGCATCCTGCCTGTTTCACACACACTAATCTTCATTTTGCTCATGAGCAGGTGTTCTTGCCATGGATGAAGATTACTGTAAACAGATCTTCAT
>NW_007230462.1:0-443 GCF_000164805.1 Carlito syrichta | reverse complement strand
CCTCCAAAACTCTCAGCCCTGAATGAAGCAGGGAAAGGGTTTATAAAGGCAAAAACTGCTGAATAGGCTACATAGCATGGGGTACAAACATAAGGTACATTAAGTTACATAGCATAAAGCACAAACATAAAAATCAGTAAAATTAGAAAGTAAAATGTGCAAACGTATACAAATAAATGTGGAACTTGTGGTTCAGGAGTTTCCAATATTCGGGGAAACCAAGTGTGTAGACTATTGGTTATAGAAAGATTACAACCTCTGATTATGGGAAATCTTTGGAGGGGGTCATTTCTGGTTAAAGCAGCTAAAACGGTTAATATGGAGAATCTGTTACAATGTGGGGTTACTTATAATTAACATAAGTTTTACAGGTATTTCATTGTGTTATTTAAAATTCATTCTTATGGATAATCTATAAGTGTACTTCTGGTGGCTAATGATAC
>NW_007230461.1:0-436 GCF_000164805.1 Carlito syrichta | reverse complement strand
GAGGGATGATTTAACTTCCTCTTTTCCTATTTAGATATCCCTGATTTCCTTCTCTTGTCTGATTGCTCTAGCTAGAACTTCCAACACTGTTAAACAGGAGGGGTAAGAGTGGGCAGATTTGTTTTGTTCCAGTTTTCAGGAAAAATGCTTCCAATTTCTGTCCATTCAGTAATATGTTGATTGTGGTTTTATTGTAGATGGCTGTTACTATTTTGATGTATGGTCCTTCTGTAACTAGGGGTTCGAGGGTTTATATCAAGAATGTATGCTGTATTTTATTGAAAGTTTTTTCTGCATCTAATGACATAATCATGTGGTTCTTGTTTTATATCTGTTGAGGTATTTAATTACATTTATGGTCTTGCAGATGTTGAACCATCCTTGCATTCCAGGGATGAAGCCTACTTGGTCATGGTGGATGATTTTTGACATGTGT
>NW_007230460.1:0-762 GCF_000164805.1 Carlito syrichta | reverse complement strand
CGTCTGGAGGGTTTCTGGGCAAGATGGTGATAGAACAGGTTGGAATGTGAGAATCTCTGTGACAGCGAGTGTCCATAAAGACTCCTTCATGTGAGTGGGTGTGTACTTGTGGGTGAGTGAAAGTCTGTCTGAGGGGAGACTCGGGTTCATACATCCAAGGCTCTCCTCTGAAGGTGACTGCAACCAGACACAGCCCTGAGATTGGATACCTGGGTGCACAGGATCATCTGCCACTCTAGGGGCTCTCTTGAGAGGAGGCAGCAAAGAACAGCCACCCCTCAACACCTGGCACTCGCCCCATGCCATCACCTGCAGCAGCACACCAGGCATGAACAACAGGAACTACGGAGAAGGCAGTTCATGGAAATCTGGAATAAAACTCAAATTACAGTGATGAGACAACAACAGGTGCCATCTTCTGAGTCACAGGACTAGGCAGAGACCAGCATTGCCCCACCCAGCTCAACCCAGCCTCCATCTTGGGACTTTACAATGAAAACTACAAAACACTGCTCAAATAAATCAAAGATGACACAAACAAATGGAAAAATATTCCATGCTCATGCATTAGAAGAGTCAACATTGTTAAAATGTCCATCATATCCAAGGCAATCTACAGATGTAATACAATACCCATTAATTTGCCATCCGCATTCTTCCCAGACCTAGAATGACATACAGAAATTCATATGGGAAACATAAACAACCACAAATAGTCAAAACATCCTCAGTTACAAAAAAAGCAGGAGGCATCACGCTGTC
>NW_007230459.1:0-691 GCF_000164805.1 Carlito syrichta | reverse complement strand
ATTCTATCTATGATTAGAAATAGGCCACGACAGTGGTCTAGTCCTGAATTTCCATCCATGGCAAGAAATCAGGCATACCATGTTATAACCTGAATGTGATCTTAATGTTTTACACCATGGGGTAAATCATTAACATATGGGAATAAACCTCCCAGTTGCTCCCTTTTTTTTTTTTCACTCCAACAGGTTTGATTTACCTTCCTTCCATAACAACCAATGCTCACTCCTCTCCCATCCCTGGCCACTGATTTTTTTGTCCCAGTATGCCACTCAGTAGGACAAAATATTCCATTTCTGTCTGTAGATAATATATTCCCCTATCACTCTCACAAACCACAGAATGAGCTCTAAAGGTGACCTTTTTGCTTTTCCACTACCACTCACCACTGACAAAGCAGTTTCTGTAAATGAGACAAATGAGAACCATAGGTTAATGAAAGGTTTAACTCTTTTTTAAAAGGAATTCTTTTACAGAACTTCTTACAGAACTGCCTAGAGGGTATTCAGCAATGGTTCCCAAAGGCTGACCCAGTGATCAGTCTTGGCTCGCTGCATAAAAATCACCTGGGAGGTTGTTAAACATGAATACTGGTAGATCTCACCCCTAAGGTTTCTGATTCAGTATTTCTGAGGTTTGGGGAGCCACTTATAGAGAGTGTAAATCAATCTCAACAGCTTGAGTAAAAACCCC
>NW_007230458.1:0-420 GCF_000164805.1 Carlito syrichta | reverse complement strand
CATCAGCCAGGCGTGATAGTGCATGCCTGTAATTTCGGCTACTTGGGAGTGGCCACTGCACTCCAGTCTGGGCGACAGAGTGAGACTCCAACTGAAAAACAAAACAAAACAAGAAACAATTCTTGGCCCTCATAATGATAACAGCTAACATTTGGATAATGCTTTACAGATCATATAATCTTTTTTTTTTTTTTTTTAATTGAGTCAGGGTCTCACTCTTTTGTCCAGGCTAGAGTGCAGTAGCATGATCATGGCTCACTGTAACCTCAAATTCCTGGGATCAGGTGATCATTCCACCTCAGCCTCCTGAGTAGCTGGGACTACAAGTGCATGTCACCATGCCCGGCTAAATTTTTGATTTTTTTTGTCTCACTATATCGCTGAGTCTTGATCTCCTGGGTTCAAGCAATTCTCCTATCT
>NW_007230457.1:0-359 GCF_000164805.1 Carlito syrichta | reverse complement strand
TAAGTATACATCTTCTCCCTCCCACCCCTACTATTCATAACACAACAGAAGCGTAATAGACTTACTAAATAGAACGTGGTGTTCTTTAATTTTATTTTGTGTATATTGCAAGAGATAGTTTCCATTTTTCTTTCTGGGGATCACCAAGATAATTTAAAGGTGGTTTTGTCTGTTTTGCTTGTATAACCCATTGTTGTTGTATTAGTCAAGTTTCTGAGTTGCAAGCAATGTAAATTAAGCTCTGTTTAAATTAAGTAGAAAGGGCTGAGTGTAGTGGCTCAGCCTTTAATCCCAGCACTTTGAGAGGCTGAGGTGAGAGGATTACTTGAGCCCAGGGATTCAAGACCAGCCTAGGCAAC
>NW_007230456.1:0-550 GCF_000164805.1 Carlito syrichta | reverse complement strand
GTAGTAGAAGAAGTGAACAAGCTCTCTTGGGCCTATTTATAAAGGCATTACTCCCATTTATGAGGGCTCCATCTTCATGATCTAGTGACCTCACAAAAGGCCCCATCTCCTAAACCATTACCTTGTGAGTTAGGATTTTAACATGTGAATCTGGGGACCACTCCAACATTCAGACTATAGCAAAAAGTAATAGCAGCCTCTTCTATTCTCAAATATAGCTGCTAGCATCTATCATTTTCTTTTTAACAGTCCTTGATTCTTAAATTCTGGGCAACTTATCCTAGAGCTGGATTAAATGTTATTTTGCACAATTTTAACTGTCTCTTGTGAATAAACTTTCATTTTATTGATTGATTCACTCAACAAATATTTATAGTATTTGTTATGTACTGGGCACTCTTTTTGGCTCTAAGGATACAGCTGTGAACAAAACATCAAAAACCCTAGCAATCTCAGAGTTTAAAAACCTTTGGGAACATATATCCTCCACCAGGTCTGCTCAGAGAAGTCATGGCAGGGATCACAACTTCTCTCATGGCTCTCAAAGGAC
>NW_007230455.1:0-4719 GCF_000164805.1 Carlito syrichta | reverse complement strand
CCATTTATGAGGGCTCCATCTTCATGATCTAGTGACCTCACAAAAGGCCCCATCTCCTAAACCATTACCTTGTGAGTTAGGATTTTAACATGTGAATCTGGGGACCACTCAAACATTCAGACTATAGCAAAAAGTAATAGCAGCCTCTTCTATTCTCAAATATAGCTGCTAGCATCTATCATTTTCTTTTTAACAGTCCTTGATTCTTAAATTCTGGGCAACTTGTCCTAGAACTGGATTTAATGTTATTTTGCACAATTTTAACTGTCTCTTGTGAATACACTTTCATTTATTGATTGATTCACTCAACAAATATTTATAGTATTTGTTATGTACTGGGCACTCTTTTTGGCTCTAAGGATACAGCTGTGAACAAAACATCAAAAACCCTAGCAATCTCAGAGTTTAAAAACCTAATGGGAACATATATCCTCCACCCAGGTCTGCTCAGAGAAGTCATGGCAGGGATCACAACTTCTCTCATGATTCTCAAAGGACTGAGCAGAGCATGGTACATACACACAGCAGGGGAACAGAATATACTTTTAACCTGGTTTTTAAATTTTTAATGACAAGAAGATACAAGACTGAAATAATTGTATCAATTTTCTCTAGTTTCAAAGAAACATTGTTAGAAAGTTACCTTCACCCTCCAAATGGTTATTAAGTCCCTGAAGATCCTTATAATGTTTTATACAGTCAATGTAGCTCCTTCCAAAGGTAACTATAACTGTGAAGAGGACCATGTCCACATCCTCCAACTTTATAGTTCTTCATCTGTTGAGTGGGCTGGTGCCTTCCAGTCTTACTGGGAGGAAGAAATCAGATAGTCATTAAAGGGCCAATATCGTGCCCAGCCAGCAGTTGCAGCTAAATAAACCACAATATGACATCGTTTCCCTCCATGAGACTCTGGTCCTAACTCCATGGGATGTCTGGGAGACTGAGACATTTGGGCTGATGAAAAGTGCTGTCAGACCTTCCCAGTAAGTTATTTTTATGAAAAGACACCAAAACACAGGATAGAGCTCCTCTCTCTTCTGTGGCTTGGGCACCAATCCCAAGCACTTTGCAGACTTCACTAGGGGTGCCACACCACACTTTGGGTCCTGGTCCCCCTCATTATATTGTCAAACTACTTCTACCTTCACTTATTCTGTTAATTCCCTCTCCCTATCCATTTTATATGTTCTGTGTATGATGCATTCTCTGTGTACTATATATTGCATTCTTTCAGTACTCTGAATTATTCCCAGGGTGTTTTCCCTAGTAAATATGCAGGTGAATGATCTTTCTTACCATAACCAGCCTTCATCACAGAATGCCTACAGGAAAACAAAAGGTAGTATATGCTCATAAACATTATTTCATGAAATTTGGTTTGATTGTGTAGACTAAATGAAACAGTTATAATTACCCCCATTTTGATAGATCAAAAAGGGATATGTGTCCCCTCCCAAGCTTCCCTGATTTCAAGCCCATGCTGCCACCTTTCATTCCAGGAGGGATATACTTCCTCTCCAAGGCTACACAGCACATATACTTCCTGAGCACCTTCTCTGTACCTATAATTATACTGGTACTGAGGATACATTAAGGAACACGTTATGATCCCTTGAATGCCAGGATCACAGTAGTTGGAAAGACATGCAAAAAAAGAGCAACAAAAATACCACATGGAAATGCCATGGGACAAAGCATAGGGTGACACACATGGAGCCAGAGAAAGAGTCAGGAGACAGAAGGTGTTCCAGCAAAGGTAACTGTACAAAGACCCTGAAGCAGGCAAAATGTTCAACAAACTGGGATAGGTCATAATCTCTGAATCTAGGGCAAGATCCACAGGGTCTTTTGAGTCCCACTAACGAGTTGGGATGTTGCACTGGGGTTACTAGGAAGACATTGGAGCCACCAAAATGGCTTAATCAGAAAAGTAACATGACTGATACAGAGAAATTTCTAATGGGAGCAGATGTGAGTACCAAGAGGTAAATCAGTCGGGGATGGGGAATGATAAAGAAACCCCTGGAGAAATTAGAGAAGATAGACAAGTGGGACCTCATCAAACTGAATAGCTTCTGCAAAGCCAAATGAAATTTTCATGAGAGCAGGGAAAAAGCCCCACAGAATGGGACAAAATATCTGTCCATATATCTGATAAAGGCCTAACATACAGGATTTAAAAGGAACTCAAACATGTGAAAGGAAAAAAACAAACAGTCTCATTAAAAACTGAGCAAAAGACATGGATAGACACTTCTCAAAAGAAGATACATGGGGTAGTTAACAGATACATGAAAAAGTGCTCAGCCTCAAAATCATCAGAGAAATGCAAATCAAAACTATGTTAAGATACCATCTAACCCCAGTAAGAATGGTCATCATTAATGAAGCAAAAAACATCAGATGGTGGTGAGGATGTGGAGAAACACATACACTTCTACACTGCTGGTGAGAATGCAAACTAATACAATCTCTTTGGGAAACATTGTGGCGATTTCTAAAGCAACCAGTCATTGACCTTCCAAATGATCCAGCAATCCCCACACTGGGAATATACCCAGAGAAACTCAAATCATTCTACAAAAAAGATACGTGCATGCACATGTTTATTGCAGCACTACTCACAATAGCAAAAATATGGAACCAACTCTGCTGCCCACCAAAACTGGACTGGATTAAAAAATGTGATACTTATGCACAATGGGATATTACTCAGCCATAAAGAAAGACAAACATGTGGACTTTGCAGCAAGTTGGATGGATTTAATGTCTATCATACTCAATGATCTATCACAGAAACAAAGAACAGAGTACCACATGTTCTCACTCACAGGCAGACTACGAATATTTACCATAATACTGTAAAAAAGGAGTTGGTGGTAGTGGGATACTGCCAGGGTTTGAGTGGGGAGAGCACAATAAGTGTACCTGATCTCAAACCAGGCAAAATGGGGACCAAAGAGAGACCTAAACTTTACCTGTATGATGACTACTTGTCATAATCCTAATCTTGAATTGTACCCCACGTCTTTAAAATAAAACAAAAAACTTTAAAAATAAGAAAACAAATTTGTTCAAATGCTTATGAACATGGTCTGATATGTATGAGAACCTACAGATTTCGTGCAAACAAAAAATGTTAACACTAATAAACAAATTCAGCAAAGTTGCAGTATACAAAATCAACACATGAAAATCAGTTCCATTTCTGTACACTGGCAATGAATAACCCAAAAAGTATTTAGAAAGCAACTCCATCTTAAGAAGCATTAAAAAAAATAAAATCCTTAGGAATAAACTTAACCAGAAAGGTGAAAATCCTGTACACTGGAAACTACAAAATGCGACTAAAATAAATTAAAGAAGACAAAAATAAGTGGAAAAACATCCCATGTTCAAGGTTTAGAAGCCTAAATATCCTTAAGATGTCAAATATTACCCAAAGCAATCTACAGATTTAGTACAATCTCCATCAAAATCCCAACTGCATTTTTTTTGTAGAAATAGAAAAATCTATCTTAAAACTTATATGGAATCTCAATGGACCCCAAATAGCCAAACTAATCTTGAAAAAGAACCAAATTGGAGGTCTCTTACTTCTTGATTTCAAAATTCATTGCAAAGCTACAATAATCAAGACAGTGTGGTACTGGCATAAAGACAGACCTATAGACTAAGGGAAGAGAATAAAAATCTCAGAAATAAGCCCTGACATACACAGTCAAATATCTTTCAACAAAAGTTCCAAGACCATTCAATGGGGGAAAGGACAGTCTTTTCAATAAATGGTGCTGGGAAAACTGAATATCCATATGCAAAATAATAAAGTTAGACCCTTACCTCATGCCATATGTAAAAATTAGCTCAAAATGAATCAAAACCTACACATGAGAGCTAAAACTATAAAACTACTAGAAGAAAATATAAGGGAAAGCCATATGCAATTCTCGTATATGACACAAAACATAGAGGCAACAAAAGTGAAAATAAATAAACCAGACTATATCAAAATTAGACACTTCTGTACATCAAAGAACACATCAACAAAGTACAAAGACAACCCACACAATGTGAAGAAAATATTTGCAAATTATATATGTGATAAGGGGTTAATATCCAGAGCATATAAAGAATTTTCACAACACAAAAAGAAAACAACAACAAAACCCAACTTGTTTACAGATGGGCAAAGCACTTGAATAGTCACTTATTCAAAGAAGAAGATACACAGTCAAGGAGTACACAAAAAGATGCTCACAGACATAAATATAAGGGAAATATGAATCAAAACCACAAGTGAGATATCACCTCATTCCTGTTAGCATGACCACTTTCATAAAAACAGAAACAACAAGAATTGGCAAGGATGTGGAGAAATTGGAACGCTTGTATACTGTTGGTAGGAATGTCAGATGATGCAGCTGCTATGGAAAACGGTATTGCCCTTCCTCAAAACAATTGAAAATAGAATTCCAATATGATCCAGATCTTTACTCACGGGTATGTACTCCAAAACACCAAAAGCAGGGTCTCAAACAGCTATTTGCAGTTCCATGTTCATAGCAGTGGCAATCATTTCCATCACAGAATTATGATAGCAAAAGGGTAGAAGCAACCCAAGTGTATATTGATGGATAAATGAACAAACAGATGAGTTAATAATAAAATAAATGTATGTAAATATGATGTTATTCATCAAATTTCATTCAAATTTTA
>NW_007230454.1:0-658 GCF_000164805.1 Carlito syrichta | reverse complement strand
TTACATACGCTCCTCCAAAGAACATCCTGAGCAAGGTGGCTTATACCTGTGACTCATGTTTGCATGATGAATGCAGAAGAATATACCCTATTTTCAGGGTCATCTTTCATCCCTGTGTTTTATGTTCTGCTTTAAAAGACTAGATGTTGAAAAGAAAGAGGGAAAGCCAGGAATTAGGATGGGCCCTTAAAGGAAAAAGTCAAGCCCAAGGGATCAACAATATTGATGGACAAGAGGTTGGAGATTTCTTAGACTACAGCAATCTTTTCAAGGAAAGTCCCCCACCTGTCCCTTCATTCTGAGCCCACTACAGCTTTGGCATAACACTTATGCCAGTGTCTTAAGATAACTAACTTTTGCTGAAAGAAAGTAGAGCAGTTTTGGAGACCAAGATTTAGCAGAATAATACTAACAAATAATTATTTGTTTTTGAGGTCTAGAAACAGCTGGTAACGTTATCTAACTAAATTCACATTGAGCAAAGAGTAAAGAGGGTTTCAAACAGTTGAAATATCCTTGACTTAATTCCATCTGAGAATTGCTATGGAGAACCAATCAAGCAGGCGACTGCAGGTCTCTCAGCCAATAACTCTTCCAGATTTCTATGAGAAACCCCCGTTCTCAGTCACAGGTGATAGTGATTTTGCTTTGAGTATTG
>NW_007230453.1:0-5578 GCF_000164805.1 Carlito syrichta | reverse complement strand
CCAAGACTTAACTAACCTTAGGACTGCACCATGGTCCCAAGGCTAGAATAAGAAGTGAATGGCCATGCACAAAGCCCCGTACCTTCTAGTCTTCTCGTCTTGGTCTTTGGGACCACCCACAAAATCTTGGTCCCATAGACTTTTGGCACCCCATTCAGCGTGAAAAAGCCAGTTTCCTATCGGTGATCTCTCCTGGAACAGGAGCTCAACTTCTCCCAAACACCAGGGGAAGAAACGGCCCTGTCAGAGTTCGATGCACAGCTGTGCCTTCCCCGTAGACCAGAAGAATAACACTTGGAGGTATCTTGGTGTGCTGGAATCATGGCTGTCAAGCATCTGTGAAGTCACGTCCATGGTTCTGGAGATTTCCATGCCTAATGTGCACAAAAGCATAAAGAGAAAGAAATATATGCATATCCATAAATGCAGACTTTTTAAATATAAAAATAAGCATGTAATATATGCAAATGTATGCATCAACACATAAAAATAAAAATTACAATGCAAGTCTTTATGAATAAATTTTTATAGTGCCACTTGCCACTTTGTGGAGGTCTTACTTCATACAGCAGAGAAGAAACTACACATAAGTGTATATGCACACATACATGCATATATACGCACACATACAGATACAGATATACACACATACAGTATCAAATGAGGAAGGGGACTAAAAAAACCCAGAATTTATCTATAGAAAATTGTGTGTTTATTCTTACATGTTTGAACTTCAGTCACCTTCAAAGTACTCTCCATCTGATGCAATATATCTATCAAGACATGTTTTCCACTGCTCAAAACAATGTTTGCACTTGGCGATCCTGACGTCTCTCAGTGCTTCTGCCATTTTTTATTCCCCATCTTCCACATCAGCAAAATGCTTCCCTCTGAGGACGTTTTTCACCTGGGGAAACAAAAGTTGCTCACAGTGAGATCAGGTGAGTAGGGAGGGTGGGGCATCAGCATCATGCCACTTCTGGTCAAAAATTGCTGAACCCCCAGTGCACTGTGGGCAAGTTGTTTATGTAAATCACCCATCATGAAATTGGCAAATGCATTGCAAGAATCTCCAAAAACTTCACTGAAGTCGAATGCAGCCTCTCACAACAATGCTAGTTGGCACACTGATGCCAGTGGGTTCCTATAACATTCACCTATCAGAGGAAGCCTGTACTACAAGAGACCTGTCCTCCAAAAAATAACTCCTGGGTTTTGGTGGGCCTCTCTCATATATCCGTGTATACAAATACCATACAAAACGCCATCGTCCTCAAAGGGGAAAGCTGTCCACTTCTTTCAAAGCTTCCATTCATTTGTTTTTTGTTTGAACATCTAAGGTTAGTGCAGACACAGGTGTATCGGTATGGTTGGTTAGAAAATAGCCTTTTTATAAAGAGGTAAAAGATAAAAATTAATTAAAGGTCTGAGCCCCAGGTCGGGCTTGTGGCATTGCAGGTGTAAATGGTATTGAAATGGAAGGACAGCTAAGCCAGGATAAAGCTGCACTAACGGCAGCTGAACACTTCTGGGTGCCAGGAATGGGGACCCAGATGCTGAAGGGTACACAATCCTGAGTAAGTCTATTCTGCCATTTCCAGATGCTTCTAGAGAAACCTACAGACAGGCCTGAGGATTACCTGAGTTGGAAATACTCATAGAGCCATGTGCCTAAGGTTGCTTTTAGAATACTAAACATGGAAAACATAGGTCTGGCTTGCAAAATCCTTCTGTACTCCAGTGTAGTTGGCAGGTGAGGAAAACTAGATCAGAGGCAGGCTGTCAGACAGTGCCAGCCAAGGTGGACAAGTAACACTGCTGGACAAACTAGAGACCAGACTGTGCAGTGTTGTGGCTCCATCATGGTGGTTGTGAGCAGTGCCTATGCATGCCAGGAATCTACATAGAGCCCCAAGGCCATGGGCAGGCATCTGTGTTGGGCCAGAAGCTCTGCTATATTTTCAGTTGGACTCAGGCTGAGGATGAGAAGTGTATGACCAGGCAAAAACGCTGTCTCTTCTGTTCCTGGAATCTGGGAGAGATAGAAACCAGAGGAGACTTAATTGGAAGACCACCACCATAGGCTTTTGTCCCCAAACTGTCAGTCAACTCTCTGTGCTTTCTCCTAGAGCAGGAGCTCAACTGTTCCCAAACACCAAGGAAACAAACAGCTCTGACACCCATCGCTTAATGCACAGCTTCTTCCTCCCAGCAGTCCAGAGGAGTAATAGTGGCATTTCAGTATGTTGGAATTGCTGCTCTCAAGGAACAGTTAAGTGCATCTGTCTTTCTGGAGTATTTCACACATGTGGCACTTAATAAGACTAAATTCTCCTTTGAAAATATGTGGAATGGCTGAACTAGGCACCAACTAGGACATAGCAAAGTATAAACACAGACATGCACACTCACGTGAGCATTTTAAGTATTAAAAGAAATATGTAACATGAAATATAAGCATCAACACATAAAAATGAAATGTAAAAGGTAGATGTTAATACATACAACTTAGCAGCTCTGACTTCCACTCGATGGTCTTTCTCCATACAGAAGAGAAATATGTGCACATACATGAATACATAAAAAATAAATGTATCATCTGATTGCATACATATATACAGGAAATATATAAAATACATAGGAGTCATTAAATATCGTTAAAACACACACATGAACACACACACAGATGCATTTATATTTACAGCAGGGGCTGTCAGGTGCTCTTGCCGCTTGGCACCACAGGGAGACAGAGACACCACTGGAATCTTTCCCTGTAAGCTACACATGGCCCGACCCTGATAGTGAACATCAGGCCTGTGGCTTTAACCAGACCCCGCCAAAGTGGTGCCATTCCCCAGTGGGAAAGCTGTCCACTTCTCACAATCCTGTCAGTCAGAATAGATGGTCTTTAGAAAACAAGCACACAGAGTGAATGGAGTCAGTTTTGTCTTAGTAGGTGTGACTTGTTTTGTGGAAGGACATACGGTCTATCCTGGAGAACGTTTCAAGTGCTGATGAGAAGAATGCATACTCTGTTGGACAGATACTCTGTAAAAGTCTGTTAGGTCCATTTGGTCTCAAGTTCAGTTTAAAGTCAATGTCTCTTTGTTGATTTTCTGTCTAGATGATCTGTCTGATGTTGAGAGTGAGGTGTTGAAGGACTCAGCTATTAGTGTATTGGCATCTGTCTCTCGCTTTAGATTTGAGAATGTTTGCTTTATCTGGGTGATCCAATGTTGGGTGCATATACACTTATAATTGTTATATCCTCTTACTGAACTGTCCCCTTTATCATTCTATGATGACCTCGTATGTCTTTTTTTCTTTTTTACTATTCTTGCCTTAAAGTCTGTTTTACCTGTTATAAATACAGCTACTCCTGCTCACTTTGGTTTCTGTTTGTGAGGAATGTTTTTTCCATTCCTTTACTTTCAGTCTATATATGTTTTTACTGGTTGGGTAAGTTTCTTGTAAGTATCATATAGTTGGATCATTTTTTTTTTTTCCCGTTCAGCCATTCCACATATTTTCAAAGGAGAATTTAGTCTTATTATCCATTTACACTCAGGGTTAAATATTGATGTAAGAGGCTTTGTTACTGTCATATTGTTCATTGATTTTTGTTGTTTCATATATTCCTTGTTTTAGTTTTTTTTGTTTTTGTTTATTTGTTTTTCTCATAGTTTGTCATTCCGGCTTGGCAGATTTATGTAGTGGTACTGTTCAAGTCTTTTCTCTTCCTCCTTTGTATGATTGCTTTACCAGTGAATTTCATACTTTCATGTGTTTTC
Source organism: Carlito syrichta (assembly GCF_000164805.1). Taxonomy (NCBI): domain Eukaryota; kingdom Metazoa; phylum Chordata; class Mammalia; order Primates; family Tarsiidae; genus Carlito; species Carlito syrichta. The sequence continues at coordinate 1,787 of NW_007230453.1, read as the reverse complement.
ATGGTGATCAATGCCATCTTTCTAGGCCTAGAACTCTTTTGAGCATTTTTGTAGGGCCTATCTGGTGGTATTGAATATCCTCAGCATTCGTTTGTCTGGACATAGCTTTATTTCTCCTTTGTTTGCAAAGGATAATTTTTCTGGATGTGGTATTCTTCATGGCAGTTCTTTTTTAATTTCTAGTTATAATTTTTTAATATATCCTCCCATTCCCTTTTTGTCTATAAGATTTCTGCTGAGAAAGTCACTGCAACTCTACTGAGCTTTTTTTTTTTTAGGTGACTAGATGATTTTCTCTTGCAGTTTTTATGATTTCCTCCTTAACTTTTACTTTGGACAGCCTGATTATAACGTGCCATGGGCATGGCCTTTTTGCATTGTATCTGTCTGGGGATCAATGAGATTCCTGCATCTGAATATCTAAATCTCTTTCTAGACATGGAGAGTTTGTAGCTATTATTTTGTTAAATATGTATTCCAATCCTTTCATTGTTTCATTGTCCTCATAAAGTTTCTTGCTCTATGTTGTCCAAAATGTCAAGAAGGGCTTTCTCATTCTTTTCATTTTGTTTTATTTACGTCTGACTAGATTATTTTAAAAGCCCTGTCTTCAAGTTCTGAGATTTTTTCTTTTGCCTAATCTTGTGTATTGTGGATGCTTTCAAGTGTGTTTTATATTTCCTTCAAGGAATTCACTTCCAGAATTTTTATTTGGTTATTTTTTTAAATGTTAATCTCTTTGGCAAATTTCTCATTCATATCCTGAATTGCATTTTTGATTCCTTTGTATTGTTTTTTCAGAATTCTCATTATATCTCAGTGGATTTCTTTAAAATCAATATTTTGAATTCTCTATCTGGAATTTCAAAAATTTCTTTTTGATTAAGATCGGTTGCTGAAGAATTATACATTCCTTTGGAGGTGTCATATTTCCTCATTTTTTTCATGTTTTCTGTGCCCTTACATTGATATCTGTACAACAGTTTCTTCATTTTACTTTTGAATTTACCACAGGGGATGGCTTTTCCCTGAAGATGCATCCACAGTGTTGGGTGGGTAAGGTGTTGGCGCTGGCTTTATTCTGAGTGCTTGCAGTAGTCTCTCTATGATATCTTTGACTGCAAAGAACATTAGTGTTATCTCCAGTTTTCTACGTGGATTAGCGTATAGTTGTTAGCGAAGACTGTCATGAAGTTGGACTGGGGACAAGGCTGCCAGGAGGGTCGGTCTCAGACTCCAGTGGTGGCGGTGATGAGCTAAGCGTGCCTATTTTTGTGCCCCAGCGCAGTGCACACTGGCACCTGCGTCGGCAGTTACCAGCGGGCTGACTTTTGGGCCTCCAGGTGGCTTGCTCAAACACCAGCATGGCCGCAGGGGGCCTGGCAGGTGAGCAAGCTTTCAGGCTCCTGGAGAGCCAGTGTGGCATGGGCCATGGGAGCAGCAACAGGACAATTCTCTGGGTTTCAAGCAGAGGGCATTATGCTGGTGGTGGCTGCAATGGGCTGGGAAAGCCAGCCTCCAGGCCTGCAGGTGGGGCTTGCAGGTAAGTGCCAGCTGAGGGGCAGCAGCTAGAGTTTAGGCCCCACCACAGGCTCCCTGGAGGGATGCTCAGGTACTCAGGTGGTGGATTGGGTTGGGCAGCCCCCAGGACCCCAAGCTCCATGCTCTGTCTCGGAGTGGGAGGTGAAGCCCAGTGTGATGAGCTGTGCTCAGGCTCTCAGAGGTAACAGCAGGCACCAGCCACAGCACGTGAGGGAAGAGCAATCTTCGGCCCTGGGCAGAGCGCT
>NW_007230452.1:0-652 GCF_000164805.1 Carlito syrichta | reverse complement strand
AGGTGAATATATGTAACGAAAGATATCCAGATAAAGAAACTAAAATGAAAGCAACCATAGTGTGTTTCAATAGATGAAAGGATAAATAGTGATATATTCATATTATAAATACGTATATATGTAATATAAATATTAACATAGTATAGCAAAATACTATATAACAAATTAGTATATATAAGTATATTGTATTTATAATATACATATATCTATAACAGAGTAAATATCTTATTTATAACATATTAATTTCATAATATTAATGTCATTATTCATATAATATATAATATGTGAAATATAAACATAAATACATACAATGAAAATAAATAAGTTATCGAGTACGAAAAGATACTGGTAAGTGAAAGAAGCCAGCCTAAAACAGTTAACATATTGTATGATTCCAGTTATACAACCTTCTAGAAAAGGCCAAACTATTGAGCCAGCAAGATCAGTATGCCATGGGTTTGGTAGTGAGAGAGGGGATGAATTGTTAAAATGTAGGGGATCTTTAGGGCAGTGAAACGATTCTGTATGCTCCTGTAAGGGTGAATAATGACATTATACATTTTATAAATACCTAGCCTCAGCAATTTGACGAGACCTCATCTCTACAATAAATCAAAAAATTAGCCGGGCATGGTAATGCGTGCCTGTAGTT
>NW_007230451.1:0-701 GCF_000164805.1 Carlito syrichta | reverse complement strand
GATCTCAAGACAACAACTTTAAAGAATTAGAATAGGAGAGCAAACTAAGCTAAGCTCAACATAAGAAGAAAGTAAACATTAGAGATTATATGAATAAAAGGAAAAACAGAAAAACAATAGAGAAAACAAGATCAAAACTCATTTCTTTGAAAAGACCAGCAGAATTGACAACCTTAGCTAGCTTAATTTAACAGAAGAAAGAAGGCTGGGCATGGTGTCTCATGTGTGTAATTATACCATTTTGGGAGGTGGAGGAGAGAGTATTTCCTGAATACAGGGGTTCAAGAACAGGCTGGACAACTTGGTGAGAACTTGTCTCAACAAGAATCTTAATATTGTTCAGGCATGGTGGCATGTTCCTGTAGTTCCAGCTACTTGGAAAGTTAAGACAGAAGTCAACTCAGCAAGTTGGCCATAAGTGATGGCCATAAGTGTATTACTTTACTCCAGCCTGGATGACAGAGTGAGACTCCAACACAATCAAGAGAAGTTAAAAAATATATTCAAAAGACTAATAATATACATTTTTGAGAAAAACAAAGGATAGAACACTATAAACAATTGTATCCCAAAAAATTAGATTTCTAGATGAAATGGACAATCTACTAGGAACTCACAATCTACAAAAAAAAAAAAAAAATTAAATCACAAAGAAAAAAAGTCTGGATGGATAGAGAACTAGTAAGAAAACTACATTTGTA
>NW_007230450.1:0-611 GCF_000164805.1 Carlito syrichta | reverse complement strand
CTTTAAGGGTAACAGCTGCTGCCTTGATGATGAAATCATTTACTGACACTTTAATGTCATCTGAAAGACACAGAAACACAGTAAGTTCAGTATTCTAACACAACTTTAACCCTGAACACTGTGATATCAAACATCAGCAATGACCAGCAGTGACCAGGGCCTCACTTGCTCAGTTAAGAAGGTTCCCATGATCATTAGAGCTTGCATTTATGTGCTCCTGGATACTTAATATCAGCCCTGAATGTACAGTTTCCTTTAGGCCTCAGAATTTTAAAAAACTGCTCAGATAACACACACGAGAACATGAAGGAAGCATCACCAGCACCAGGAAAAAAAAGAGATCCAACCCCTACGTCTCCAGAAAAACAAATAGTCTCTGGTGTGTGCCATCAAAGCGTACAGGAAATGCACTCATTCCCTGTATGGTTTTAATACACTGATTACATCAGTGCAGGGGTGCATGGAAGCACTCTACATAAACAATTGTATGCATACATGGAGGGAGTGTGTACAGATTTCTTTTTATTAAGGGGGTATACATGGAAAAACCTGCAGACCATTGCATTAAATGAGAGCTGCTTTTTAACTTAACAGGAGATGCCAAGTGCCTA